>NC_058080.1:49128615-49233033 GCF_014858855.1 Bufo gargarizans
GTTGTTGGTCATTCTTTTCATGTATTTCAAAGTCTATATAGTTGCCAGAAGGACCACCAAGAGCTTAGAAGCTGGGGTCAAGAAGGAAAGGAATAAGTCCATGGAAGTTGTCCTCAGGATCCATTGCAGAAGTAGTGTCATGGGGGAGTCTACTGCCAGCTCCAGGTCCAAGGGACATACCTTCAGGAGTTCACTCTCTGTCAGACTTATCAAATTCTCCAGGGAGAAGAAAGCTGCCAAGACGCTGGCCATAGTGGTGGGGGTATTTATTCTGTGCTGGCTGCCCTTCTTCATCGTGCTGCCCCTAGGTAAGTAGCCCAAGGGTCATCATGAGTATAATCATTGTCATTGTTATGTACTGCATGAACTGCTTTTGTGTCATGGTTGGTATGGTCCATGTTATACTACCTGTCGTGCTGGTCGTACATACATAGCAGAATCCACAGGTACATGCTCCTGCATACATATAAAAATGTGTTCATACACCCAGGCAAGACTTGTATATATAGTCATACATGTGAAAAATGCATACAGTACACACAGCCATTCATGCATGCATATACACATACAAAAAATCATACATGCAGTATATATTGTAGGTGCAGCATGCTTATATATTGATAAGAATTCAGATATGTACAAACATTTAAAAAGTCCTACATATACTGTATGTGTGCAAGAATACAGATACACATCCAAGGATTTATACATAGATTAAACAATCATACATACATTTACACTTACATGCTCATGCATACACACATACACCGAAACGTATGCATGCCCACATGTAAGACTATCTACATGAAAAATGTCATACATACAGTACATAAACATACATGCAAGGATTCATACAGTATATGCATATCTGCAAAAATTCATATACAGGTGAAACTCTGAAAATTTGAATATCGTGCAAAGTTAATTTATTTCAGTAACGCAACTTAAAAAGTAAAGCTAACACATGAGACTCATTACATGGAAAGCGAGATATTTCAGGCCTTTATTTGGTATAATTTGGATGATTATGGCTTACAGCTTATGAAACCCCAAAGTCACAATCTCAGGTCCCCTTTGCTCAGGGGGTATGGACTAATCATCTGACTAGAGTGTGACACTTTGAGCCTAGAATATTGGACCTTTTCACAAAATTCTAATTTTAAGTTGCGTTACTGAAATAAATAAACTTTTGCACGATATTAAAAATTTTTGAGTTTCGCCTGTACATACACAAGAATTTATATAAAGCAATAAGTTGTACGTACATACAAAGACGCAGCAGTCATATAAGCTTACTTTCACACTAGCGTTTTTCTTTCCCGGCACAGAGTTCCGTCAAAAGGGCTCAATGCCGGAAAAGAACTGATCAGGCATATCCCCATGCATTCTGAATGGAGAGCAATCCGTTCAGTCTTTTTGACTGATCAGGCAAAAGATAAAACCGCAGCATGTTACGGTTTAAAAAAAAAAAAATGGAAGACTTGCCTGAATGCCGGATCTGGCATTTTCTTCCCATAGGAATATATTAGTGCCGGATCCGGCATTCAAAATACTGGCATGCGCAGACCGAAAAAAAGGTGAAAAAAATAAATGCCGGATCAGTTTTGGCGGATGGCACCGGAAAGACGGATCCGGCATTTCAATGCATTTTTCAGGCTGATCAGTCTTACTAATGCCATCAGTTGGCTTACGTTTTGCCGCTGCCGGATCACTCTGCCGCCAGTGTGAAGTAGCCTTCTCATAGTTCCTACATAATACATACCAAGAAATGATACATACAGGAATGTATACACACGACTATCACACCCAGGTGGAGCTTACTTCCGTACGGCCGGTTCCTGGAGTTCTAGTATTGGACACGGTTGGTTGTGGTTGAGTTGGTTTTCCATCATGTGTTTTATGTACTATGGGTTATACTGGTTATACTGGTGGTAAGTCCATATTGTACCTTGTTGTACCTGTCGCATTGCAGTAAGTGCCATATGGGTTTCATAATATGAGTGGCAGCAATATAAGACAATATAGTATGCTTATGTCAAATGACAAACTCAACTCTGCTAAACGTGCACTTCAGAGTGGTTCCTCATGCAGACATGTTATGTGCCCATCATGTTTTACTATACTACACAACCGTGTATTGTCCGATATCTGATATTGTCAACTAAAGCAATAGTGTATGTTCACTGCATCATACTGTTTGCTAGTTGTAGCAGAGCTGAAGTTGTCTGAGGTAGGGGTGCTGAATGAACCTATCATGGTCTCCATCTCCTGCTATCTCCATGGGCTTATGACTGCAAGTTACCCTTATCTGATCAGTAAAAGGTGAAGTGATAAGTTCAGCTCTGCTACATCTGTGGTGCTGTTTTGGTGCAGCGAGGCGGTTTCTGCCCAGCCTGTCTCGGCGGTATCATAGGGATGCTGTCCTGTGTCATAGACACTTCAGCAGCCGGAGGAGATAAGAGCAGGAGGAGATGACTATGGTTCATGTCCATTCATTTGCATCAAACACTTTCCTGATGTGGAGGAGCCGGGAACGGTGGCTGAAGATGGCAGATGTAGCCGAGATGGATTTCTCACCTGGCACTGACTATTCAGATTTCATGCACAGTGTATAGGTGCGTAAATGGTATAGTGACATGCAGTGATACAGATGACACATTTAGCTCAGCTACATCAAACTCAGGGTTTCTGCCGTAAGGGGCTGCAGCTACAGGAGACGATAGGAGCAGCCGGAAACTCTTACTACCTGCCTCCAGTATTCTTATCAAATTAGACAGTAGCATTATGCAAAAGTGATGGTGCAGAGCTGAGTTTGCTATATGACTCCACTCATTGTAATATCACAAAGTGTTATGTGTGGGTATAACGGTGGGAATCCCAATGTCTTACTGTGTCTGCACCAGAAACTGTAGTCACAACTCATAGATAGATAGATAGATAGATAGATAGATAGATAGATAGATAGATAGATAGGAGATCGATAGATAGATAGATAGATAGATAGATATGAGATAGATAGATAGATAGATAGATAGATAGGAGATAGATAGATGGATAGATAGATAGATAATAGATAGGAGATAGATAGATAGGAGATAGATAGATAGATAATAGATAGGAGATAGATAGGAGATAGATAGATAGATAGATAGGAGATAGATAGATAGGAGATAGAGAGATAGATAGATAGATAGATATTGGATAGATAGATAGATAGATAGATAGGAGATAGATAGATAGATAGATAGATATTGGATAGATAGATAGATATTAGATAGATAGAAGATAGATAGATATATAGATAGATAGATAGATAGGAGATAGATAGATAGATAGATAGATAATAGATAGATAGGAGATAGATATGAGATAGATAGATAGATAGATAGATAGATAGATAGATATTAGATAGATAGATAGATAGATAGATAGGAGATAGAAATGAGATAGATAGATAGATAGGAGATAGATAGATAGATAGATAGATAGATAGGAGATAGATAGATAGATAATAGATAGATAGATATGAGATAGATAGATAGATAGATAGATAATAGATAGATAATAGAGAGATATGAGATGAAAATGTGTTCTCTACAAGTTTGAGTATTCGTGAACTACAAGTCCCATCATTTTGTTGTCATGAGTTGGCAAATGCTAAAATGTCTTTGCCAGAAAAAAGTTGGGCATCATAATAAATGTGAGTCTATAACAGCCGTTCACGGAAGAACTACAAGTCATAGCATTTCTTCCAGGACAAGTTCTATGATGTCAGTGGTATCTCTTGTAGGTACTAGCTAATGTTCAACTACAACTCTCATCGGCCCCACAGCTTCTGCGGCCTTCTGATCACTTTCAGCTGCCCAATGACATTTCATGTATTATGGGGGGGTCCTTCGGATTCCGTTGAGATCTGATACAAATGTGTTGGGGAGGAGGGGGAGACACTGTCCTAAGGTTTTATTTTGTACGTTTCTGTGCCCGCGATGTCCCCTATTAAATAACACCTCAGTCTAAACAGACATGACAATGGGGGAGTCAAGTAGCATTTTTTGTAGTTAAGTGTCAGTCTTCACTGCAATTTTGGCATTCTGTTCATAAGTCAAGGCGCTCAGGATGAGGTAAGCTTAGGTTCTACCATGATAGGATATAACTGGGTTGCTGACGTCCATGCCACCTTAGCTCTTTAAGGGTTAAAATATAGTGTCGGTGCCAAGAACACGGTTTGCCCTTTGATTATATAAATATCAAGCTTCCTCAGAGTAGTAATAATGAGTATGTTATAGAAGGTGGAGCAGCGTCGTGATTATATTCCTCTCCCCTCACTGCCACTTTACAAGCCAGCCATTATGTAAGGTCTATATCGTCATTGATCCGGGCTAGACATAATAGGCATACTTGTCTGCTCCTGCCTGGCAACTATGTGTGGTACAGAGCAGCGGGCACACTGCTAACCTTAATCCCCTGGAGCTGGTGGAGGTCAGAGAAGGTGCTATCAGTCACCAGTATCACTGTGCGGCGGGTACATGGTGAAAGCCAGGCTGTAATACTGCTGAAGATAGATAGATATTAGACAGATAGATAATAGATAGGAGATAGATAGATGTACAAACTTGCCCCATATCTGGATAAACGCCCCAACCCCAGAGACTGACAGATTCTGAGCAGATACAGACTGAGCGCCCACAGCCTGCTCATTGAATCTGGGCGACACCGACAGAGGTACAAGCCCAGGGAGAGCAGACTGTGCCAGCAGTGCGACCAGGAGGCCATGGAGGATGAGGCTCACTTTCTGCTGCGGTGCCCCAAATACTCAGCAGTGAGGGACGCTAACTTCAGGAGACTGTCTGATCTCGGCCCAGATGTCATGCTTGTGTGTGGGAGGAAAACACCACACCGAGCATAGGAGGGAAAGGGGAAACCGGAATAAGGCCTGGAAACTAGGGAAGGAAGATGGACACCTCCTAGAGAAAACCCTAACTCCAGTCCTGACAGACTACCAGTATGAACAGGCCCTAAAGGTAGGCAAGTTCATACACCGTATACCTAGAATCCTATCTTAGCCTATAGGACCCTGGAACTAATGTCAGAACTGAGTCTACCTGTTCCTCCAAAGGGAAGGACAAACAGGAGTCTCCCTAAGGCCTTGTGACAAACAGGAAAAGGCAACACACACATATACTGTATATAAACAAAATACAAAAAAGGGAAAGGAAACACTTATCTTCAATGAGGCTTTGGTAGCACCAGGAACTCAGCTGAGAACCAAACACAAGCTAACCACAAGTCCAACAGAAGCTATAAACCATATAGCATAGTGGGAGAAACAACAATAAATAGAGAAGGTAAAATCGCCACAATAGCCACACCTGGGGAAAGAAGGTGTGGCAAGCACCAGAAACAACACAGAGGTCATTTGATCCAAAAGGAAAATATGTCAGATCAAACCAAGTGTTGCCAGTCTCACAGATCTCCAGCCACCTGCTGCGGGAAGGTCGGTATGTCTCGGTATATCTGTGACAGTATTCCCCCTTCTACGGGTGACCTCTGGGCACCCAGGACCAACCTTATCCGGATGACACCTGTGAAAGGCTTTCACCAAACGACTGGCATTCACATCAGATGCCGATACCCACATCCTCTCCTCTGTTTCATAACCCTTCCAGTGAACAAGATACTGAAGAGATCTACGAAGAACTTGAGAGTCAATTATCTTGGCGATCTGGAATTCCAAACTGCCGTCCGCCATGACAGGAGCAGGTGGCAAAGGGGGCAACTCCAAAGGTTCAACATAGATTTGTGAAACATATTATGATGAATTTTCAGAGCCTGAGGAAATTCAAGACGAAAAGCTACAGGATTAATAATGGGAGTGATCTTATATGGACCAATAAACCTTGGACCCAACTTCCAAGAAGGAACCTTCAACTTAATATTTTTTGTGAACAGCCACTCAGAATCACCCACACTTAGGTCCAGACCATTCGTACGTTTCCTGTCAGCCACATGTTTATACTTGTTGCCCATATTCATCAAGTTATTTAGAATTTTCCACCATATAGAAGACAATGATGACGAAAGACGTTCCTCCTCATGGATACCGAAAGTATCCGAACCAGAGAATATACCAAATTGTGGGTGAAAACCATATGCCCCAAAAAAACGGCGACTTACCCATGGACTCCTGTCTACGATTATTTATAGCAAACTTTGCCAAAGACAAAAACGATAACCATTTCTTCTGGTTTTCAGAGACAAAACATCTTAAGTCTCCAGACTCTGATTAGTGTGCTCCGTCTGAGGATGAAAAGCAGAAGAAAAAGACAGTTGTACCCCCAGCTGAGTACAGAATGCTTCCAGAATCTGAACACAAAGTGAGTCCCATGAGCCAAGACCACGTCAGAGGGAATGCCATGAAGTTTTACAATGTTGTCAACAAGCACTTGCGCAAGTGTTTTAGCATTAGGTAGGCCAGGCAATGCTATAAAGTGCACCATTTTACTAAAACGATCAACTATCACCAGAATAACTGTATTTCCAGACGAATTATGCAGATCATTAATAAAATCCATAGACAAGTGAGTCCATGGTCTTGGCTGGATGGGCAATGGAAGTAGAGATCCAGAAAGTCGAGTATGTGTCACCTTAGCACGTGCACAGATACTACAGGCCGACACATAGCCTTCAACATACTTACACAACCCCGGCCACCATAATCTACAAGAGATGAGTTCGGCAGTGGATGTACTCACAGGGTGTCCCGTAAGAACCGTACAGTGATGTTCCTCAAACAACTTATGACACAATTCTGATGGAACAAACAATTTCCCAGAGTGACAAGAATCTGGTGCATCTCCCTGGGCCTCTAACACCTTCACCTCTAGGTCAGGGTATAGAGCGGATATCACCACCCCTTCCGACAGTATCGGGCTCGGATTTTCAAAATCACCACCTCCAGGAAAACGACGTGACAAGGCATCTGCCTTGATGTTCTTAACCCCAGGACGATAAGTGACAATCAAATTGAATCTGGTGAAAAACAAAGACCATCTGGCCTGCCTCGGGTTCAGTCGTTTAGCCGACTCCAGGTAAGCCAGATTTTTGTCATCTGTGAACACCGTGATCGGATGAATCGTCCCTTCCAACCAATGACGCCACTCCTCAAAAGCCAACTTAATGGACAGCAACTCTCTGTTACCCACATCGTAATTTCTCTCTGCGGCAGAGAGTTTTTAAGAGAAAAATGCACGTGGGCGCCATTTACCTGGTGACGGGCCCTGCAATAAAAATGCTCCTACCCCCACCTTGGATGCTTTAACTTCCACAATGAAAGGTTGTGATACATCCGGCTGCACCAATATAGGAGCAGAAGTGAAGCATTCCTTAACCGCAGAAAAGGCTCGCAACGCCGCATCAGACCACACTGAAACATCCGTCCCTTTCTTAGTCATGTCCGTTAAGGGTTTCACCACTGTTGAATAGTTCTGAATACATTTTCGGTAATAGTTGGTGAACCCTAAAAACCACATAAGAGCCTTCTGATTTTCGGGTCGATCCCAGTCCAATACAGCACGGACTATCTCTGTATCCATTCGAAAACCTGAAGATGACAGCAGATAACCCAAGAATTGCACCTCATGTACAGCAAAAACACACTTCTCTAATTTTGCGTACAATTTATTATCTCTTAGGATCTGTAACACCTGTCTAAAGCGATCCTTATGAGTCTGGAGAATAAATTAGTATGTCATCCAAATACACGACAACAAACCTCCCCACCAGGTGATAAAAAATGTCATTCATAAAATGCTGGAAATCCGCAGGAGCATTGGTCAACCCAAAAGGCATGACCAGGTTCTCAAAGTGACCCTCAGGAGTATTAAAAACCATCTTCCATTCATCCCGTTACTTGATCCTGACCAGATTATATGCCCCTCTTAAATCCAACTTGGAGAACACCTTGGCATCAGCAATCTGGTTAAACAAATCAAGAATCAAAGGAAGGGGGTAAGGATCACGGACAGTAATCTGATTGAGCTCACGGAAATCCAGACATGGCCTAAGAGTTCCGTACTTTTTTTTAACAAAGAAAAACCCTGCTGCCACTGGAGATTTGGAAGGTCTTCTGTGTCCTTTAGTCAAACTCCTTAGTAATATACTCTCTCATGGCCGTTCTTTCGAGTCCAGAAAGGTTAAACAACCTAGATTTGGGCAACTTAGCTCCGGGAATAACGTTGATAGGACAATCATATTCCTGATGCAAAGGTAAATCCTGGCATCCACCTCAGAAAATACATCGGCAAAATCAGATATAAAAGAGGGTAATGTTTTAGTGGTTAAAGCAGAAAAAGATGTATTTAGACAATTATTAATGCAATAATCACCCCAATCCAGAATCTGTCTAGCTTGCCAATCGATGGTTGGATTGTGCTTGCTTAACCACAGTAAACCCAGAACCAAAGGAGCAGGTAGACCCTCCAACACAAAACACGAGATAAATTCTTGATGAAAGTCACCCACTCTTAATCTGATATCATGCACCATCTGAGATAAACACTTCTGAGTTAGAGGTGCAGAATCAATAGCAAAAATCGAAATGTTATTCTCAAATGCACTGGGAGACAACCCATGCATACGGACGAACTGAGCACCAATCAGGTTCACCTCTGCCCCATTGTCGATAAACACCTCAATTCCCACAGTCTTGGACTCTAGCACTACCTCAGCAGTCAGGAGAAATCGGTTACTAAGACAAATGCACATTTTCTGACTCTCCTCTCATCCCTACAAGAGTCAGATAGGAATTAAACATCCCCTTTTTTTCTTTTTGAGGCTGAATGCATGGAAATAAATCAATAAAATGTCCTTTCTGTCCGCAGAAAAAACACACTCCCTTCCTATTACCAGTATGCTTAAAAGTGGATCCAGGAGTAGCTCCCCCTAACTGCATGGGTTCATCCTCAGACATAAACCCAGGAGTATCTTCACCCAAAGTGTCAAAGGAAGAGAATACGTTATGTGATAGTACGTCCTGAAAGTGGGGACCCCTAGATCTCTCTCTTAGGCATCTATCAATGTGTACTGCAAGAGACATAGCGGCTTCCAGAGACTCAGGATTCTCATAAAAGGCCAAAGTGTCCTTCAGCCTCTCTGATAATCCCTGACAAAACTGACTACAGAGAGCCGGATAGTTCCACTCAGTATCCGTAGCCCACCTCCTAAACTCAGAGCAATAGATCTCAGCAGAACGCTCTCCCTGACGAAGGCAACGCAGCTTGGTCTCGGCTAGGGAGGTCCGATCGGGGTCATCATAGATGAGACCCAGAGCTTTGAAAAATTCATCCACCAACCAGAGAGCCTGCGATCCGGTCGGCAGAGAAAAAGCCCATGACTGAGCGTCCCTAATAAGCAACTAAATAACCACACCAACTCTCTGATTCTCATCCCCAGATGAGTGTGGACGTAGCCTAAAATACTTGCACGCCTCCCTAAACAAAATGAAATTATCACTTCCCCCAGAGAATCTGTCTGGGAGGGCAACTTTAGGCTCGAGACAGGCCTGGTAACCACCACCACCTCTAGGACCAGCAGCCTGTGGTCTTGCGGAAGTCAGCTACCTCCAAAGACAGTCCATGCAGCTGTCCGGCCAGTGCAGCAATAATATCCATGGCTGTACTGAAACAAGCAAAAATTACGGTTTTGGCGGTTTATAATGTCACGCTTGTGTGTGGGAGGAAAACACCACACCGAGCATACGAGGGGAAGCATAGGAGAGAAAGGGGATACCGGAATAAGGCCTGGAAACTAGGGAAGGAAGATGGACACCTCCTAGAGAAAACCCTAACTCCTGTCCTGACAGACTACCAGTATGAACAGACCCCAAAAGGTAGGCAAGTTCATACACCGGGTACTTAGAATCCTATTTCACCCTCATAGGACCCTGGAACTAATGTCAGTACTGAGTCTACCTGTTCCTCCAAAGGTAGGTACGTCCGTGACACCAGACTTCACCTCCATGGAGGAGAAAGAGAGACTCTCCATAATGCTGGGGGAAGAGGAGAACACCGCGGTAATTGCAGCACAATATATTACTGCCTGCCATAGACTGAGAGGAGCCTGATATACCATGGATACACCTATATCCCCACCATGGATGTGTCCCCATCCCTCAAAGTTACCTTATACCCCCACCCTGGATGTGTGCTCATCTCCCAACCCTACCCAATTTTCTCCCACTGATGATAGACAGATAGATCATGTTCTGTTGCACAGTGCTCCTGTTTTTTGTTTCACTAGTTTTGGATGGGGATTGAGACCCCATGATTCTGGTGTTAGCCCCTGTAAACAACCTCTGTGACCATCTGAGAGAACTCCCCCAACCTTTTGGCATTGGTTTACGATTCTTATCTATGTAAAGTCAGAGCTGATGGGGAAGACAGGACTGCATATGCTCCATATAAGTCTTATCTTCCTCTCAGTCTCCTCCACTGAGTCAGTAAGAGATGACACAGGATAAAAAAAAGGGAATTCTTGTCAATGAGTAGTAATAATACCCTAGAGTAAATTCGTCTCCTGCCAAGAATGCCACTTTTGATGAGGTTACATAAGACAGGTAAAGATTAGACACCACACCCATGCCCTGGGGAAATAGAAGGCCCTTCCTATGGACTGTGACTTAGAATGAGTATTCCTGCCGGTTATGATGTAATTAATTGTGCATCTACAGACTGGGTGCTGGCAGCTCCTGGCATTACATGGTTTCTGTGTATCTACAGCTTCCATGGACCTGACATTACATCTTGGCAAACACTGGCATGTAAGGGATTATCATCACTGCTGCATTTATGGATTCAGTCCCATCCCTCAGGACATAATTGTGTTTCCTAAGTAAAATAATGAAGTACTGCTACCACAATAACTCCTCTATATTAAATAATTTACAGTAAATACTATAATATTGATCTCTTTAAACAAGAATATAACTGCTTTAATACTACCCCTTATGTACAAATAAAAATATAACTACTATAATACTGCTATGTACAAGAATATAACTACTATAATACTGCCTCCAATATACAAAAATATAACTACTATAATACTGCCTCCTATGTACAAGAATATAACTACTATAATACTGCCTCCTATGTACAAGAATATAACTACTATAATACTGCCTCCTATGTACAAGAATATAACTACTATAATACTGCCTCCTATGTACAAGAATATAACTACTATAATACTACTCCTATGTATAAGAATATAATTACTATAATACTGTCCTATGTACAAGAATATAACTACTATAATACTGCTCCTATGTACAAGAATATAACTACTATAATACTGCCTCCTATGTACAAGAATATAACTACTATAATACTGCCCATATATACAATAATATAACTACTATAATACTACTCCTATGTATAAGAATATAATTACTATAATACTGTCCTATGTACAAGAATATAACTACTATAATACTGCTCCTATGTATAAGAATATAGCTACTATAATACTGCCTCCTGTGTACAAGAATATAACTACTATAATACTGCTCCTATGTACAAGAATATAACTACTATAATACTGCCTCCTATGTACAAGAATATAACTACTATAATACTGCTCCTATGTACAAGATTATAACTACTATAATACTGCCTCCGATTTACAAGAATATAACTACTATAATACTGCTCCTATGTACAAGAATATAACTACTATAATATTGCGTCCTATTTACAAGAATATTACTACTATAATACTGCTCCTATGTACAAGAATATACCTACTATAATACTGCCTCCTATGTACAAGAATATAACTACTATAATACTGCTCCTATGTACAAGAATATAACTACTATAATACTGCTCCTATGTACAAGAATATAACTACTATAATACTGCTCCTATGTACAAGAATATAACTACTATAATACTGCCTCCGATTTACAAGAATATAACTACTATAATACTGCTCCTATGTACAAGAATATAACTACTATAATATTGCGTCCTATTTACAAGAATATTACTACTATAATACTGCCTCCTATGTACAAGAATATACCTACTATAATACTGCCTCCTATGTACAAGAATATAACTACTATAATACTGCTCCTATGTACAAGAATATAACTACTATAATACTGCCTCCTATGTACAAGAATATAACTACTATAATACTGCTCCTATGTACAAGAATATAACTACTATATCGGAGGCTATGAATGTTTCGGCGCCGAAACCTATGGTTTCTGTGTTGAAAGAGTCGACACCGTTCATATGGCAGTCCTCTCACCTTTCTTATCTAGGGGTCAAACTCCCAGCTGGTTTGGATCGGATTTTCTCTCTGAATTATAGCCCTCTACTTAAAGAGATACAGACGCAGCTCCACTCGCTCAAAATCCCGTATGTGTCGTGGATGGGGAGGAAAAATCTTTTAAAAGCCTTTATAATGCCTAGGCTCCTGTATGTCCTTCAGATGCTACCCATATTTATCCCCATGTCCTTTTTTAACAATGTTAGGAGGCTGTTTAGAGCGTTCTTGTGGGGAGGAAAGACTGCTAGGATAGCCCATAGTAAGCTGATACAGAGGAGGAACACGGGGGGATTTGGGCTGCCGGATGCGCATCTTTACTACCAGGTTATACACTTGAAAAGGTGGATTCAATTGCATGCACCTAAATATCGCATTTGGGGAAGTGAGATGGAGCTTACGCAACTTACAGCAGTACAGAGGGCGGGTCTCTGGGGCCTGAATACCTCCAACCTTAGTACACAAGTGTTACTTGGGGGAACGGCATCGGTAATACAACAGCTGAACAAAACGCATAATCTACTGAATAACCCTTCCCCTTCCATGCCAGCAGATCTGCTCCCTTTCGCCACACGCCCAAAAGCGAGGCAAGTTGCACCGGTATGGCTTAAACTTTGTAAATATAGGGCGGAGGAATTTCTGTCCATGGCGTCTGGAGACCTAGAGGAAGATCACCCGCTTCATTCCCTTAAGCGGTCATGCAACTTCCTGGAGCTGATTGAGCTTAACTCTGTCTCTAAACTGATTATAGGGAGCAATAGCAATAGTACGACACAGACATGGTTTGAGAAATTGCTGGTGGCCGAGACCGTCCCTCGCAAACTGATATCCTTGTGTTACTTGGCCTTGGTTAGTCCCCGCACTCCTGGAATACCGCAATATGCGAGGCACTGGGCGACTGAGCTGAATTTAGAATTGAGTGAAACAGACATCATGCGTATGCACGCACATTCACATGGGTTCTCTAACTGCACCAGGATTCAGGAACATTCCTACAAGGTTATGACCCAATGGTACCAAACTCCGAAACAGCTATATGTCAGAGGTATGAGACAGGATGACCGGTGTTGGAGGTGTCTGGAGGACACGGGCACATTGTCACATATCTTCTGGTTCTGCCCGAAGATTCGCCCATATTGGGAGGGAGTTCTGTCCAACATACGGAAGATTACGGGGAGCACGGTTGAGGCCCCTCCTACCCTGGTACTTCTCTGGCTCCCAACTCCTTCGTTTTCGCCCTCGAGGAGATGTTTGACTACTCAACTGCTCCAAGCGGCCAGAGTGATTATCCCACAACAGTGGCTAAGCACCGAGCCTCCTACAGTAGAGGCATGGCTGACAAAAGTGGATCACATATGCCGCATGGAGGAGCTGGCGAGTTGGGAGGCTAGGAGCCACGCCAAATACATGAAACTGTGGACCCCTTGGTTCATGTTTAGGGGAGTCAAGTAGTATGCTTTGGGTTCACAGGGCAGCTGTGGAGGTATGTAGATGACTTGCCCGGGGACCCGACTCGGCTGCGAGCGGACTTTACACTTACCGCGTGCTTACCTGCAAGTAGCGATCGGCATAGTGTCAGCGATCTTTGTCAGAGGTATTGCGATTGTGTAACACATGAAAATTTCAGTTGTCTATACTTCGTGGATAGGTTCTTGTTCTTGTTGTTCTCCTTATGGTTTCCTCCCTGCCCTTTTCCCTTATTCCTTCTCCCCTAGCCCTGACCCTACTTTTCCTCTTCTTTCCACCCCCCCTCGTTCTCTTCTATTCTACTGCTTCTACTGCAGATCATCGCGCTGCAACTTTTGGAGCGTCAAGAGCCATGTGTGTATCTGTTTCAAGGCTGCAGCTCCAGATTAGGAGCATACTGATTGTATGTAATAAAGCATTTCATGATGTATATTTACAGGTGTTGGTCAACACTGCGATATACGCCTTAGTGTGGTTAAGCATATGTGACTGTGCAGGTTATCAGGTGTATGATGTAAGCTGATGTATGTACTGCTTATTCAGTGATGGTATGCTTTTGCTGCTTTTGTTCTTTAATAAAAAGAAAATTGTCAAAGAATATAACTACTATAATAATGCTCCCATGTACAAGAATATAACTACTATAATACTGCTCCTATGTTCAAGAATATAACTACTATAATACTGCTCCTATGTACAAGAATATAACTACTATAATACTGCTCCTATGTACAAGAATATAACTACTATAATACTGCTCCTATGTTCAAGAATATAACTACTATAATACTGCTCCTATGTACAAGAATATAACTACTATAATACTGCTCCTATGTACAAGAATATAACTACTATAATACTGCTCCTATGTACAAGAATATAACTACTATAATACTGCCTCCTATGTACAAGAATATAACTACTATAATACTGCTCCTATGTACAAGAATATAACTACTATAATACTGCTCCTATGTACAAGAATATAACTACTATAATACTGCTCCTATGTACAATAATATAACTACTATAATACTGCTCCTATCTACAAGAATATAACTACTATAATACTGCTCCTATGAGTTTGACAGTATGCGTTTGTATGTGTGTGGGGAGAGAGGAGAAAGCAACTCTAAGATGCCTGGCGGTTGCTTGAAATTCAGGTCATACAATCTGTCTGTCCCTGACAGATGATGTTGGGAGCTTCCCATATACACTACATTAGGTTGGTCCCACCTGAAACAACAGCTGTGGTCGATAATAGCCTAACATTTATCAAGGACTTAAACTCACTCATAATTCGTCATAAATTCTTGCTGTGAGGTGAAAGGGCCTTCAGTCATGTACATAAAATGTCACTACTTGGGGATTCCTTGATATTGGAAAACCAAAAAAGCCCCTTTGAAAACTTTACAAAGAATTTCCTAAATATTTTTGAATGTCCTCTCTTGTTTCCATTCTTCTGTACATGAGGAAGTGGAGGGAAGACTTATCGTGGAGAGTACTTCCAGGCTTGTTCCCCATGTTATTTCTTTGATAAGCTCACCACTGGTGTTACATTAGTCCAGAGTATTAGTCTAATGGAATGTCTAATGGACATGCCGCCTACTGATCCAACCTTGTGCCTCCTAACCACAAACAAACAAAAGTACAACCATTTCTCCACCACTGTTGTGGCCCTCGTAAGGTCTGTTATAGTGATGAGCAAACTTCTTGAAGTTCATTTCATGTCCGATTCTTGAGTTTTTCAAAAGATTTGATGTGTCCAAATCGATTCTACCACTATTTAGTAGCGCTCCAATTGTCTTAAAAATTGGTGTATGACACTCTGAGGTCAGCTAGATCTCAGATTGTTTTCTATCTTGTCTTTCTGTCTTTTTTCCCGTTTTTGCAACCCCCCCCCCCCCATCACTTTTAAAGGTGTTATCTGAGACTTAAAAAAATGCCTCCCATATACCGGGCCTCTCACACTGAATCTACCTGGTTCCCCTTGTCTCTCCTGGTCCCTGCACTGCTGCTGCTTCTCCCCGTGCATGGATGAAACCATCCGGTGTCGGGGGGAGCAGCCAATGGCAGGCAGTGATGGAGGCGAGCCTCCCTAGTGTCACCCACGATGCTAGGGAGGCTCGTCCCTGTCACCGCCTGCCATTGGCTTCTCTCCCCCGACAACAAATGTTTTCCTCTGTGCATGGGGAGAAGCAGCTGTGGTGGTGAGGGGACCAGGAGCGGCGCAGGGAGCGGGGAATCAGGTAAGTAGATGCAGTGTGAGGGGCCCAGGCATACGGGTGGGGGGGGCATTTTTTAGACTCGGATAAACTCTTTAAGTTGTTTAATGCAATGACAGTAATAGCAAATCTGATCAGAGTGGCACTGACCTATATGGCTATGGGTAAACACATGGCTGACAGTATTAACATACGGCCTGCATAAAAACACACTGTGCTGTCATATTTGTCCTGCTTTTTTATATTAGAACTCTTTCAAAAATTGTTCCCCGTATCGCGGGGGGGGGGGGGGTAATTAAACACACATGGTGTCCAAAAATGATGCCCTTATAATGGCAGATTACTGCCACTGTTAATACACACACAACTATTAGTGTGTCAGAAAAACAGTGGCTTGTTATGAACAAGCCTGGAAAAATTGGAAGCAATGCAGTGTGGAAAGAGTAGGGTAATAATGGCATGGGGCTGTAATACTAGCGGCAGCAGTAGCAGCACTGCATAGAACAGACAAGGCAGTAGACGTGTGTGTGGCTACTAAGTAGAATAGTAGTAATGTTGGCAGTAGGGGTAATTGAAGTGGCAGTACGGGGATTAGCAGTGGGGAGTAGCAGATGTGGGTGATGGTGGTAGCAACCATATATGGTATGGGATATAATGGCAGGCAGACAGTGGCATGATGGGGCATTATCAGCAATGGCAGATCTATTCATTGGCATCGGCCGCAGGTGCGTGATAATCTTTACGGATCCGTGTCTTGTTCATTTTGACAAAAGTGATGTTTTTTACACTGGCGGAGGACAACTTTGTCCGTTTGGGTGTGATAACACCACCTGCTGCATTGAAGACCCTCTCTGAGATGACACTGGAGGTTGGACAAGACAGTACAGAGAGAGCATATTGGGATAGTCTATGGGGTCAGGGAACATGGTATGCACTAGAGAAAGGCCACAGCCCAGGTAGGACTGAATCTGGTTATTCTGACTCTCTGGCGGTACATCTCCATTTAATAATTTGCATCGGCCTGGCATGGCATATGAGAAAATGCTCCATCATGTTACATCATGATACTGAACTGGCTGCTGCTACTTATGGTAGTGGAGATTGCGGTAGGTGTGTGACCCTGTAGGAGTCAGAGAGGGGCTAGACACGCAGGCGGCAAACAGCTGCTCATCTAAAGCTGTGGAAAGCTATGGCAAGACGCATGCCACTCGCGTTTCTGACCAGGAGGCCAAACTGATCATCAAACTGAGATATACCACCTGAACATCCAGGTTCAGTCCAGCCTGGACTCTGGCCTTTCTGTGGCGCATTCCATGTTCCCTGATCCCATGGACTTCTGATCAGCCAGACTCGAACAGTGGTCGGAACTGGCTTAGTTTGCTGTCTGTCTACTGGCTTGTCCAGCCTCCAGTCTACTGTCTGAGAGGATATTCAGTGCAGCAGGTGAAGTAGTCACACTGACGTGGACAAAAGCGCCCTCTGCAAGTGTACAAAACAATACATTTCTGAAAAAGAAAGAGGCATGGATCCATGAGGATTTTCACAAAAAGCTCTGACATGTCTGACAATTGCACAGGAGCATATCTTCTGCCTGATCTGTCAGGTTCCATACTGTGCTGCTACTGCCGCCGCTACTACTACCCCTACACTGCCGCACATCTCCTGTCCTTCAGGTTCTATAGTGTACCGTTGTCTACTTCAGTTTATAGCAATTTACCCATTTTGGCCAACTTTATTTTGAACAACGAACACAAGGCTGAAGGCTGACTTCCCTCTGCTGAGAATTTGATCTGTCAGGTTGGAAAATTTCAACCATGGCTGGTCGAAAGTAGAAATTGATGGCATCATCAAAGAGATTGCGTCGTATACCCGTAAGGCCAATGATTGACTGCTGTGGTAAAATGCTGTATACAGCTAAGTCTATAAACACAGACTGAAGACATTAATGACCACTGCGGCAGCACTGGAAACACAGGGGGATTAGGAGTTACGTATACAATCTTATTTCACCCCACTTGTTTTTTTTTTGTATATCTGAACAACTCCATTGAGGACTTTAGCATCTGCTGCATGTTCTTATGTATAATGGATTCTAGTATCAGGCAGTATAATGATATTTTGGATCATCGTTGTCTTAAATTTCAAATATTAAACATTTTACATTATTTACCTTTTATTTGACCCCCCAAAACACACCTTTTGTCAGCAGAGGGTAACTCCTAAAGGCAATAGCACCCATACTGGTTGGTATCAGAAAAACACAAAAGTAATGCCAGGAAATGAAGGGGTAACTTTGAAGCAATCTCTGCATATACCTTATAAATGTCCACAGAATGTTCCAGAAAACAACTGTAAAGTCATGTTTTTATTTACTTGGAAATTACTTTTTTATTGTAATATTTTTAAGTAACACCAAAAACCCTCAATGATGTGTTAACATGGTAACACTCAGTGTTTACCCAGTCCATGCATGACATTAGACTGGCTCCATCCACTAACGACATGAAGTACTTTCATTGTATCAAGTATATGGCCTAATCCAGACAGATAAGGGTCACCAAGGACAGCATATATCAGCCAATAAAGCCAGTAATACACAGACTAAACAGGATAAAGGTAACGCCAGACACTGTTCAAATTTATCTCAGTGCCACAAAGAACAAGGCAATTATATGGTAATTTAGTTTGAAAAATACTAAACACTTCCCCCATTATGCTGCCTGCCACCAAAAAAAGGCAGTCGATTTCAACCAGTCAAGAATTTGGCTACTATAATACTGCTCCTATGTGCAAAGATGTAAATAATATAATACTGTATCCTATGTATAAGGATATAACTGATATAATACTGTTCCTATGTACAAGAATATAACTACTATAATACTGCTCCTATGTACAAGTTTATAACTACTATAATACCTCCCCTATGTACAAGAATATAACTTCTATAATACTGCTCCTATGTACAAGAATATAACTACTATAATACTGCTCCTATGTACAAGAATATAACTACTATAATACTGGTCCAATGTACAAGAATATAACTACTATAATACTGCACTTATGTACAAGAATATAACTACTATAATACTGCTCCTATGTACAAGAATATAACTACTATAATACTGCTCCTATGTACAAGAATATAACTACTATAATACTGCCTCCTATGTACAAGAATATAACTACTATAATACTGCTCCTATGTACAAGAATATAACTACTATAATACTGCTCCTATGTACAAGAATATAACTACTATAATACTGCCTCCTATGTACAAGAATATAACTACTATAATACTGCTCCTATGTACAAGAATATAACTACTATAATACTGCCTCCTATGTACAAGAATATAACTACTATAATACTGCTCCTATGTACAAGAATATAACTACTATAATACTGCTCCTATGTACAAGAATATAACTACTATAATACTGCCCCTATGTACAAGAATATAACTACTATAATACTGCTCCTATGTACAAGAATATAACTACTATAATACTGCCTCTTATGTACAAGAATATAACTGCTATAATACTGCTCCTATGTACAAGTATATAACTGCTATAATACTGCTCCTATGTACAAGAATATAACTGCTATAATACTGCTCCTATGTACAAGTATATAACTACTATAATACCTCCCCTATGTACAAGAATATAACTTCTATAATACTGCTCCTATGTACAAGAATATAACTACTATAATACTGCTCCTATGTACAAGAATATAACTACTATAATACTGCTCCAATGTACAAGAATATAACTACTATAATACTGCACTTATGTACAAGAATATAACTACTATAATACTGCTCCTATGTACAAGAATATAACTACTATAATACTGCTCCTATGTACAAGAATATAACTACTATAATACTGCCTCCTATGTACAAGAATATAACTACTATAATACTGCTCCTATGTACAAGAATATAACTACTATAATACTGCTCCTATGTACAAGAATATAACTACTATAATACTGCCTCCTATGTACAAGAATATAACTACTATAATACTGCTCCTATGTACAAGAATATAACTACTATAATACTGAATTTTTCAAGGGTCGTACGACCTAAGCGTGGCTTGAACCACCCACTGACTAATTTTTTATTTTAAGTGCATAAAACTTGTATCTTTATTGTTACTATTTAAAAATTGAACTCTGGATTTACTTAAAATTCCTCAGAATGAGCGGTGAGACTGTTATATATATTTATGTACCCCTCTTGGTATATGTCACTGGATGGGATAGCTCCTGATATACTTCTCAGGGCTTGCCCAAATCCCTAAATCTTTATGGCAACTTTATATTTAGTTGCAGCTAAATCTCTACTATGAGGGCTCACTCCGCTCAATCTGATTCTAAAATGTATGCTCCCGCTTCCCTACATGTTTCGCCGAGCCTTCGGCGTCCTCAGGGGATATGCAGGTTTTGATTTATATACTATAATACTGCTCCTATGTACAAGAATATAACTACTATAATACTGCTCCTATGTACAAGAATATAACTACTATAATACTGCCCCTATGTACAAGAATATAACTACTATAATACTGCTCCTATGTACAAGAATATAACTACTATAATACTGCCTCTTATGTACAAGAATATAACTGCTATAATACTGCTCCTATGTACAAGAATATAACTGCTATAATACTGCTCCTATGTACAAGTATATAACTGCTATAATACTGCTCCTATGTACAAGAATATAACTGCTATAATACTGCTCCTATGTACAAGTATATAACTACTATAATACTGCTCCTATGTACAAGAATATAACTACTATAATACTGCTCCTATGTACAAGAATATAACTACTATAATACTGCCTCTTATGTACAAGAATATAACGACTATAATACTGCCTCCTATGTACAAGTATATAACTACTATGTTACTTGGTCCCCTCTGAGATTGAGGTTGCTGTTCAGTGCAGTAGATAAATGAACTGTCTGCGGTATATTTGCAGTCTCGTGTGTATCGCCAGAGCGTACTTCTACAGACCGCAGATTGCGTGATTGCAGTGATTGGTATCAGTATCCGGGACATGCCTCCTAACTCCCTGTGATTGAGAGCTATTTTGTTGTGTTTTGCTTTGGCCACATCAGTTTATATCGTGTTTTCTAGCACATGGTAACAATTGTGAACAATTACGAGGCTGCGCTCCGCCGGTGTCTTATTCGGGGCAGGCAGTGTACGGTCTACACTTGTCCTTTTAGCCGGGAAATTAAAATTCTGCTAATAGATTTCCTCTCTTGCATATAAACGGCTGCATTTCTCTTTTCGGCAGGATTTAGTAATGCGATGCAGCGTTAGTG
The DNA here is from genome assembly GCF_014858855.1 of Bufo gargarizans. Taxonomy (NCBI): domain Eukaryota; kingdom Metazoa; phylum Chordata; class Amphibia; order Anura; family Bufonidae; genus Bufo; species Bufo gargarizans. The sequence continues at coordinate 49,150,004 of NC_058080.1, forward strand.
CTGAGACGGTATTTCACATATGGTGCAGAACAATGGATTGTGATGAACTGGGGACTAAGGAAATTACATTATTATGCACGGATTTATACCAAACCCTATGACTGCCTTAAAAGTAGTCGGTCAACTCGAATATGTATTTCAAGCTATGCATACCGCCATATAGGGTCTGTGCCCTGAAGCATAGTCATATCTTTCTGGTGTCAATTAAGTCCCATAATTCTGAGAAATGCTTATTTTTATCTGTATGCAAGTAAACTTTTCGGTGCACTGTGGGCGGGGCTGTTCCTCTTGGCTCTCCAACGCTTCGATAGTAACACCGTACAGTGACTATCCTCTTGTTTAATTGACACTGTTTGAGATTTTACAAGAGGTTTTGATGACCTAGGCGACATCGGGTGCATTGAGCAGAGTGGCCCCACCCACTGCGCACCTAAAACCTTATTTGCATAAAGGTGACAGACTCCCTTTAAAGGACATGCACACAGGGATGGTTTAAAGGATCTTTACCTTCAGACTGATACAATGTGGTTGGTGTAGCTGCTGCTGATGTACTTAGCTCACTTAAAGGGGTTGTCCAGGATCTTGATCTTGATGGCCTAACCTCAGGAAGTCATTTATATATGATTGGTGGGCTCCTGGCACCCCCAACCACCAGCTGTTTTAAGCGCTGGGGCCTCCTAACAGTTTTCCCAGCACAGCCCCATACATTTTATAGTGGCTGTGCTCGGTATTGCAGCCTATTCATTTGAATGGAACTGAACTTCCCCCAGGTCACATGACCAACGAATGTGTCATCGCTGGCCTAAGAAGAGGTTGCAGTGCTCACCGGAGTGCTGCCGCCTCTTCAAAGAGCTGATCGGCGGAGTGCTTAGATTTGGACCCCGCCAATTAGATATTGATGATGTATCCTGAGGATAGGCCATTGTTGATATCACAGTCTTGGACAACCCCTTTAAAATGTTTGTCCCACCTCAAAGAAAGGTATCACTTATGCACCGGATATTTGAGCGATAGCTCTGTCGCTCCATTTAAAGGGGTTCTGCAGTTTCTTTATACTGATGATCTATCCTCTAGATAGATCATCAGCATCTGATCAGTGGGGGTCCAACACCCGAGACCCCTGCCGATCAGCTGTTTGAGAAGGCAGCGGCGCTCCAGCAGCGCCGCGGCCTTCTCACTGTTTACCGCTGGCCCAGTGACGTCACGACTAGTATCAACTAGAGTGGGCGGGGCTAAGCTCCATTTAAGTGAACAGAGCTTAGCCCCGCCCAGGCCAGTGATACTAGTCGTGATGTCACTGGGCCAGCGGTAAACAGTGAGAAGGCCGTGGCACTGCTATAGCACCGCTGCCTTCTCAAACAGCTGATCAGCAGGGGTCTCGGGTGTCGGACCCCCGCCGATCAGATGCTGATGATCTATCCAGAGGATAGATCATCAGTTTAAAGAAACTGCAGAGCCCCTTTAATTTCTACACGGCTAGCACTTGGCTGTGACTGTTAGCGGTCTAGAGAGTGAATGACCACTGCTCCATTAAAGCACAGGTGCCCCATTCTCATGGCCTTCAGTGATTAAGAGATCACCTGTGGCTAGGTAATAAGTTGTTATGGAGGGACAACCCCTTTAAGGGTGTCCATGCCTGGTGTGGCTCATATCTACATAGGGATATGCTCTAATTTGAAACATTGGTAAATAGAGATGCAGACCAGCAATTAGGGGTAATCCTGCCATTGGGTTGTCTCAAGCTTAAAAAACCGTAACCAGAAAATCCCTTTCACCTGCGTCTGAGAACAAGCTTGCTCTGGGCTATCACAGGGCGGTAACTCAGGACCAGTGCACCTTTCTAAACTTTTATGTATCAGTACACCTCTGGCTGCAATTCTCAAGAGGAACAAAAATGATCAGATATCTCATAGTTCTTCTTACCATTTTATCATTGGCTGATGTTCTTGGAAAAATGTAATGTTCAGGGCAGAAAATGCATCTTTTTTCATTGTACTGGGGCCACCAGGTGGCGCTGTGTTTTCTCTGTTAGCCTAAAAGGTCTAAGATTACTGCAAGATTATATACACTACCAGAAAAGGAAGAAAGAACCTGGAAAACTTAATGTGATTGAGCTGAGATTAACCAAGTATAAACATCTAGTGGTGCTTGGTCAATCGTCACACAACCAAGGTGGTGCACCTAGGGTCCGCAGCGTTATATATGAGGCAGGATCACATTAAGGGTCCATTCACACGTCCATAGTGTACTGCGGATCCGCAATACGCCCGGCCGGCACCCCCATAGAACTGTCCATTCTTGTCCGCAATTGCAGACAAGAATAGGACATGTTCAATTTTTTTCCTGAGCCGCACTCCGGAAATGCGGATGCGGACAGCACACTGTGTGCTGTCCGCATCCATCCCTGCCCCATAGAGAATGAATGGGCCCGCACCCATCCTGGATAATTGCAAAACGGGTGCGGACACATTCTACGGACGTGTGAATGGACCCTAATATTGAGTGGCATCTCCCCTAGCTGCATTACAGGCTGCCACTCTGGTATGGTAATGGTCAAACAGATGCTGGATATCTTCCTGTGGTATGACATTCCAAGACTTTTGAACCTGAACCCAAGGTGTTCAGCCAAGGTGGTTGTTGGCTGTTGTCCAGGAGAGATCTGTTGCCCAACTCAGTCATAGACATTTTCGATGGGGGAGAGATCTGGTGATGAAGCTGGCCAGTGGAGCTGCTGGATACCCTGAAGAGCACATTATGGAGAATGGGCAATGTGTGGAAGGTGTTATCTCTTTGGAACACCATGTCTTCTAACTGAGTCAAAAAAGTCAGTATGACTCTTTCCACAATGTCCTGGACATACCAAAGACTGGTCAATGTTTCCTCCGTGAATACCAGACTGGAGCTGCCATGGTAGCTAATGGCACCCCACACCATGACATCTGGAGTTGGTCCTGTTTGTCTCCACACTATGCATGATGGCACTAGGTCCATCCGTCCTATAAATTCTGATGTGGCCATCATTATCACCAAGGCAGAACCTGCTTTCATCACTAAACACTATTGTTTGCCATTGATGGCTGCATCAGAATATATCCATCGTCTGTATGACCATTACCATGCCAGACTTGCAGACTGTATCGCAGCTAGTGGAGATGCCACACAATATTAATGTGACCCTGCCTCATCATATACCCTTCTGCAGATCCCAGAATAAAAAGGGCACCACCTTTGTTGTGTGATCATTGACCAAGCACCACTAGCAGTATATACTTTACATTATTCAGGTGTTTTTCACTCATTTTCCTGTAGTGTATTCTTATCAACATGGATCTGTTGATTTAACTTATGGTATCTTCATCCTGAATGACAGCTTGAATCACAGAGCGACCATGAACAGGAGGTCATTCAGAAAACGTCCTCCTGAAATCGCTAATGTACGACCTGCCGTACTCCGTTAAATGGGATTATATTTGGAAACTCACATTTGTCTAGCACAATGCAATGATCTAATTACCATCCAAGTCATCCAGCTTATTCATATGCTCTGCTAGCATCGTCGCTTTACCATGTAGTACCTTGACATTCCTTCCTTTGTGTTCCTAACTTCACAATTTGTTTGTTCTTGCACTGTGAACAGAGAATGTGAGCTCTGGAGAGAAAAATATTCTGCAATATGTATCATCATCTATGATGTCTAAAGCAATACACGTGGGCAAATTAAGTTCAATGAGAATACTCTAACGAGAAGCTTCTGCCTAAGGCCTCATGCACAAGGCCTTTGTGCGGCCGTTCCGTGCATTGGCGACCGCAATTTGCGATCTCCAATGCACAGGCAACGACCGTGCGGCAGCCAGGACGGATCGAGAGCCATTCAACTTGAATAGGTCCATGATCCGTCCGCACGGCAAAAAAAATAGAACATGTGTTAATGCGGGGACCACACGGCCGGTGCCCACATATTGCGGACCCGCTGCATGAAGCCTAAAACAGATGTTCTCCTTAATTTGGCAAGGAAAACTAGAGCTTCTTCAGATTTTCCTAAAAGATCTAGTCTTGTTTTTCTAATACCCAGGGAAAAAATCTAATGGATGGCCAATTCACCTACTTTACCATGATAACATCTAGCTGAGGTGGAACCAGATATAACAGGAATGGGGTGAAGTTCGGGTTATAATGGGGAGGCTACAGTAATGAGCCAGGGATACCGGAGTGTAGTCAAACAAGCTAGTGGTCAACACTAAAGGTGAGACACAACCAGTACGCAGTAATAAAGTAATGAACTAGATCATATACTATTTGGACAGCAGATGCTTCCTTCGAAGTGCCCTCCCATGATCAACACTATTCTTGTTCAGAGTTTTACAATAGTAGACACGTGAACAGGTTTTTACAGTTTGTAAAGTCTTCTGTACGTCTTTTGATGTTTGTTACCTTTGGGTTCCTTCTCACCTCTTTGAGGATTGCCCATTAGGAACTTGGAGTCTTCTTAACGGGACACCAGCTCCTTAATGGATTCACAGCAGTATTGAGTTTTCTCCATTAGTAGATAACTTATCTAGCCATGGATTGATCTACGTTGAGGTCTCCAGCTTTTTTAGCCTTTTCCACCATCATGCATCACTATAGCACGTCTTCTGAGGTCTTCTGAAAGTTGTTTGCATCAAGGTATGGTTCACCCTAACCAGTCTTTTCTAAAAAGAAATTGACAAATTTGTTAGTAACCAGGCTTTGTGTGCCTTTAATAGAGTTGGAGCACCATCAGACCACATTTTAATAATCTATGCAGAAATCCAGTTATTTCCAAGGGGTTCACTTACTTTTTATTGCAACTGTTATGTAAGATAGCAAGTCATAACCACTAACCATACAAAGAGAGTTTTCAAAACTAATTTCGTAAAAAGAAAGATATATGCCCCCTATCCTCTCAAACAGTCGTTGGTGCTTAGAGGCCTCTTCCTCTGTATGACCAATTTTACATAAATCATGTTGACAGCAACCTTCAAAATAGACAAACATATAATGCATAACATAATGGGCAGTGGTTGTCTTAACAGGACAGGTCTACATGGGAGACGTGAACATCTTCCACCAGCAGTACCATCAGAGGTTCCACCATTTGGATCTCTGTTGATTGTTTCATGAAGAAGGATCTTCCCTACAGAGTAATCTAGTTAATTTTCATGGAATAGTTTTGAATTTTAGATACAGATTTGGTCAGGTGCTCAACTGTAGTGGTCGTTACACCTTAAAGGGCCAAGGGCTTGGCAACAAGCATAGTAAGCCAGGATGATGGGTTTATTTCAACAAGAAAAGCATGACCAAGACCAAGCCTTCACTTACTAATCATAGAAGATTACCTAGATTTTCCATGGTTTGTTAAATGGATTTAATCTTAGTCTTGAAGTCAACCATCTTCTTCAGAAGGATCACATCTTGTATTTGCACTGGTTAATTAATTTCTTCCTCGGTTTAGACCTTTTACTAGATGGATTTTTTGGGACTACAGTTTTGATTGTCTATCACTTTTATTGTTTACCAGACACAGCACCATGCATTCTGGGATTGTGCCTCAATGGACTATCCTTAGCTTAGGCTATCAGTGTATACATAGGTCAGCAGAATGAAGGGTAAGCAACTCTTGTTTTTGGTGCATCGCAGCCGCTTAATTGCAATATAGGGTGAACATATGCATATGGCCATATTTGATACTGCTGAAGGTAATGGGTTGTACAATACATAGCCACATGCCTATCCCCTTTAATTAGGGGGACACCAATCAGTGGGGGTTGCCATATTAGCCCTATAATTTCACACCTCTCACTACTGTTCAAAATTGGTGCAAAAAATTGGCATAATTTCGAGGGACTGGGTGGTTCCTCCCATGATCGGCAGTTTTACCACCAGAAAGTGGTGCAAATTCGAGCTCCTCCTACTCAAGGCAGACCTTGATTTCAATTTCTGGTAGATGAGCCCTTTCATAGATTTGGCTCCTTCTACTCCACCGCACTTTAGCTTTGAGCCCTCCCTATGAAACGCCAGTCTTAAAGGGGTTATGCTATGATTGATGTAAAAGTAAAAATTAGATCACATGCCAATCTCTTTCTAACAACACTAGGACCAGCCGAGTACCCCATTCATTGCCCTAATTGCTCTGCTAGATTTATTTCAAGATGGCAGATCAGGGGGCATGTGCTTTCTCAGGTACATGTCCTTTCGGCTGCAGCTCTCCCTCTCCCCATAACTGCCACCATTGGAAATTTAAACTTAGCGCGTACGACCACCTTAGGGTACTTTCACACTTGCGTTGCTGGATTCCGGCAGGCAGTTACGTCGCCGGAACTGTCTGCCAGATCCGGCAATCTGTATGCAAACGGATGCCATTTGTGTATCCGTCTCACAATTGCAATACCGGATCCGTCTCTGCGGTTGTCATCTGGAAAAAACGGATACGGTATTTATCTTTTTCAAATTTTTAAAGGTATGCGTATGCGCAGACCGCAAAACCGGATCAGTTTTTCCGGAACACTTGGGGCATTTCAATAGAAAATAATGCTGGAATTTTGTTCTGGAATTTTGGACGGAGAAAATACCGCAGCATGCTCCGGTATTTTCTCCGTCCAAAACCCGTACAGTGACTGAACTGATGCATCCTGAACGGATTGCTCTCCTTTTAGAATGCATTAGGATAAAACTGATCCGTTTTTTTCCGGTTTTGAGCCCCTAGGACTGAACTGAATATCGGAAAAGTTTAACGCAAGTGTGAAAGTACCCTTAGTGAGGTGGACAGATAAATAAGGAAGAGAACAAACAGCAGGTGGCGCTATACAGCTACATTTTATTGAATAACTCAAATTTTTAGATGCATTAAATTACAAAAGTATTGAGATCCAGGTGCTGGTTTGAAAACTGTAGAATATTTTTCATGGTATAACCCCTTTAATAAATTCCATCCAAAGTATATTAGGAAGACGGGGCTTTGTTTTAATACCTTTGATTTCTCAAACTAAGATTGGATCTGTAATAAATTCCCTTTTAAAAACAATCAGTAAGCCGAGGCTCAGCTCCGGCTGCCTGGATCCCATCCTCGGCCTGGCAGCTGACGAGGCTCGCTCCCTGTAATCGTCTCCATTGAGTCGTCGGCTGATAATTGATTGGATAATAATGACACGGGACACATCTCTCTGGCTTCTGTGAGGGAAGGCTTTCATATGGCAGCATAACCCCAGACGATCTCCTCTCCCTGCACCGTATATATCACAGCTGAGATGACATATTGTTGAAAGGGGCGCTGCCGGATCTGGAGTGTAGACAACATCAGAAACGCGCGGGAGCCACTGACGTTACATTAAGACTTGGCATCACGTTATATCAACTCTATGAAGCAGAATTTTACTGACTGCAAATAGCCTTATAGTACGGATACAAAAATATGCTGGATTTTATATTTACACAATACAGTATTTCTTAAAGGGAATATCCACCCCTGAATACCCTGAACGTACATTTCCTACTATATTTCTGTAGCAGTCGGAGCCCCATCTTATTAATATGGAGCAGCAGTTCCCCCTGTATTGACATAGAGTTGATTGATAACATTCTAGATGTCAGCTGCCACCACTAGAGGGAGCTTACTGTATACTGAATGTACATTGCAGTAGGCAATAAACTCTCAAGCTCCCCCTAGTGGTGACTGCAGTCATACATGTTAATGTCGGTGATTCGGAGCTCAGACCACTATAAAGATATTAGAAAATTAATCAGGGCACAGTTTTGAAGCAAAAATTGACTTGGTGTTTAAAAGTGGACATTTCCTTTAAGGCTAATTGACGTGATGGATACAAAAAAATTGCAATGTTATGCGGTGATCTTACGGACAGTACAATACAAGTCCTTATAAGATGGTCCTGTGATCTCTGCTCACGGACCAGGTTGACCTGGAGAGAGTTTATTATCAAGTTTATGCACTTTGTGTGGTTTTCTAGACCTGACCAGTTACAGATTCTCTAAAACATGTCCTGTTGTCTGTTTTGCGAAGAATAATTGGCAGTTCTATTAGGAATATCCAGCATGCACGCGGCCGGTATCCATATTTTGCGGATCCGCGGTCTGAGATCCAGAAAATACATGGTATCGTGTTCATGAGGCCTAAGCCCAATCCTGGAGGTTCTGTTCTGTGTCTTCAGGACAAGAATGAGTGTATGTAACTCCTCAGAGCTGCTTCAATTAAAAAGGTTGCAGCATGTAGGCTTTAGGCCGACATGTTTGGAACAGATAGCTTCTTAGGTTAGTCATGCCATGACTAAGAAGTTAGATGTTCGAAACATGTCGGCCTAAAGCGTACATGCTGCAACCTTATTAACATATTTGGAATAAAGCTGAAGATTTTTATATGAACCGGATGTGCGGGATTTGCTTTCTATTATCACATGCCCAAATAGTATGTATCCATCCAAATAATACTCCCTTAAAGATCACAGATCATACTGCCATATAGTTTCCACATAATACTAACATTTAGTTTCCACATAATGCTGTCATATAGTTTTCACATAACAATGCCATATAGTTTTCATATATTACTGCAGTATAGTTCCCATATAATTCTACCATATGGTTCCCACATCATACTGCCATAAAGTTTACACATAATACTGCAATATAGTATCTACATAATACTGCCATATTATTTCCACACGCTACTAACACAGAGATTATATATAATAATACTAAATAGTATATACATAATACTGCCTCATAGTCCCCACATAATACTGCCACATGATACTACCATAAAGCTGCCACATAAAACTACTATATACTCGCTACATAATACTGCCATATAGTCTCCGCTTAATACTGCCATATAGTTCCCACATAATGCTACCATATAGTTTTCACAGATTATCATATAGTCTACACAAAATACTGCCTTATAATTCTTACATAATACTGCCATATATTTTCCACATCATTCTACCACATAGTCTCCAGATAATGCTGCCATATAGTTCCCACATACGGCTACTATACAGTCTCTACATAATGCTGCCATATAGTTCCCATACACAATCACATAGTATCTACCTAATACTGCCATATAGTTTCCACATAATACCACCATATAGCCTCGACATAATACTGCCATATAGTTTCAACATAATACCACCTTATAGTCTCTACATAATACTGACATATAATTACCACATAATGCTACCATTTAGTATCTACATAATACTGCCATATAGTTTCAACATAATACCACCATATAGTCTCCACATAATACTGCCATATAATTACCACATAATGCTACCATATAGTATCTACATAATACTGCCTTATAGTTCCTACATAATACTACCAAATGGCTCCCACAGTATGCTACCATATAATGTCCACTAATACCGCCATACATTTGTTTCATTTTCTTACTATTACCACCATACACCACTAAATAATACTGGCTGGTTTGGATTTGCTCCTCGGATTTCGGTTCTTGATGGCTTCTAGGCAAATTCCAAACAGCCATCTACTGTAATGAGCATCAGATGAGACTTCCCACTGCTAGACCGTATGGCCCCTCGTTATCAAGGCAGAACCTGGGCCCACTGATGAGTCCTCCTGTCCTCTGGTGGGCCGGTCTGACTCTGAACATGATGTTTGGAGAAATGCTTTTTATCCAAATATCTTGTGGTTGTGGGAGCCAACGATAAAAACAGGAGGAGGATGACCTCAACGTAACGTGGTGTCCATGTCATCTGCTGGGACAATTATATTTTTATCGCACTGCATGAATTGTACATGACATGGTCATCTGTAACATACATCACATTCCATCTGCAGAGTCTTATACCTCATCAAGAAGTATAACCCCCAAGATGCAGAGATGTTCTGATACAGAATTTTCAAATGACAACTGGACAACTTGTCTGTACTGCTGTACTGATTGGACATGGTCAGACTGCGCAGGGACACCTTCCCCCCCCCCCCCCCAACTAGTAACTCCTAGTTGGAAATTCATTCATAAACCTCTAGTAAGAATTTCTGAGCAACAGCGCCTCAGAACATAGACTCATATGAATAAATGCACCAGGTTTGTCATTTCATATGTAATCCAAATATTTACTGAAGGCGACACGTCACTAATTGTAAAAGCTCTCCTGCCGAAAATGGCTAGATCATGAATCGGTCTTCTGATTTGTCTGTAGGCCCCCATACACATTAGACCATTGTTGGCCGAACTCCCATTTTTTTAATGTCATTGAGAATCTAATGTGTATTGGAGGCTCCTGACTCTCCTCTGGCACATGGCATTGGTGATGGAATTGACTTTTTGAATTTTAACCCCAGATCCTTCGTTTATCGTTCTCCCAGGAGATAAGCCACCAGAGATGTCTAGCACTGGCCTTCTGTGCCCATTGTCCAGATAGATAGTTTTGGGCCAAAGGAACATTTGGCCAACAGCTATAGAGGATGTATAGGGACCTCATGAACATCATAGTCTGTTTTGGTGTTGAATCCTACAAGTTCTTCTTGGTTCCTCTCAGCTTAAGCTACTCTTCCTCAGCATTCTACTTCCTCCTATCCAATTTAATAAAACTATTGGTTACTGAATACTAATTGCTCGATGACAATAGCTATGTTGATGTTTCCTTGTATTTGTTGGCCTTCCCTATGAGAAAGGTGGATGGATGTAAAGCTTTTATTGTAACGCCATGGTCCCGCCCTTCTATTGTAGATCTGGAATTCTTACTTCTCTTGTTTACATATGTAATATGTTACCCCCTCAGGATTCCTTTTAATACCTTTCTCAGTCATTTTAATCCCTTCCTTCTCCTGTACCTACATGCATTTGCAACTTCCAGAACACAAATTCAAGGCCCTACACCTACAAATCCCCTTTTGTTCTGCCTCCTCAGTCCCAACCCAAACTTCTCCAAACCCATTGTGCTTGTGTATGGTGGAGTTTGAAGGAATAGCTTGTTGGAGTCATTTTTTTCTCTCCCAATTTCTTATCAATCAGCCACCTACAATCTCAGATTGTTGGTCAGTGGCCCCAAAATTGACTAGATCTACCAAGAAAAATCTGATGACTATGGCCACTTTTAGGCTGGGTCTACCTGACAGCTTTGGCCACCCCACAAGTTGTGCAGCCAAAAAGTGCAGCATCCTATGCTACTATACATGGCAACATAATCGCCGTGACGCAATTCGATGAAAAAGTTGCCAAGAAATCCAAGCCAGCTCTTCGATCGTGAAGAATTGTGAATCGCTATGCAACCCCCTTCACTTTCATTGTATTGCTCTGCAAAGCACATTATTTTCACAAGGCTGTGATCTTTGGCTACAAGAGTATCACCGCCATGCAGGCCTTTTAGCCATAAGATGGATCTACATGGGGCTATGAGCAGATTATTGTCAGGAAGGAAGCGTTCATTGGGTGACCTGCGGCATCTTTAGAGGGGTCGATTATCGGGAACGAGCATTCATAGTAACCTTCGTTCCTGAAAATCGGCCCATCAGGTTGTGTAAATCAGCCTTTAGATATATACATTGCACTCATAGTAAGGTCAGTTTAATAGTAAACTTATTAAACTATTGGAATTATTGTAGACTATGGTGGGAAACTGGAGAACCTTAGAGAACCTAGGAAACCACACAAACACGTGAAGGTCATACGAACTCTATGAAGAAGTTGTCCTAATTGCATTCAAATTTCAGCTTCCAGTGAGTCAAGACTGTTAGTGACCATTGGGGCAACCGAAGGTAGACAAGTAGTAACCATGGGTTCTAAGCCAATATAACATGGTCTGATTCAATGAGTCCTGGTCTTATGGTATTGAAGTAGTGGAAGTCATAGTTTTGGGCTTCAAATGATTTTCTTGGACTAATACATCAAGAAATGGCAACCAAAACCCACAGTCAAGTTGCATATCTACTTATACTGAAGGAGATGCAGTTTAGACTAAAGCTGCACTTTAGACTTTAGCTTTCGGCCAAACACTTATTAGACCGACAGCTATTCCTCTATATATGTGCACACTTGGCTTGATCAAACACATTTTGTTCAGTGGGGAGAGGAGAATAAGCCACTGCCAGAAGAGTGTCACAATGGCAAGAACCAGACAGTAGGCATTTTGAAATCCGATATGGCAAACCCTTCTTCCCCCAAGATGATCCTATACACATTGCATGGTCAACTTTCCCCTAAAATAAATTGGCACCCTTATATATGTAAACCTGTTGCCATGCTAAACTTGTATTTTTATGGAGGAGTCAGGAGATAGCTGTCATCTGAACAAGATTTTGACCAACAGCAGTTTATGGTGTATGGACACCTTTAGTCCAGCCAGCCCTATACATATGGAAGAGAGGATCTGATCTCATTGGGCCAGACACTTGGCTAGTGATAACATACAGTGGCATGCAAAAAGTTTGGGCACCCCTGGTCAAAATTACTGTTACAGTTAAGCAAGTTGTAGATGAAATATTCTCCAAAAGGCATAAAGTTAAAGATGACACATTCCCTTTGTATTTTAAGCAAAAGAAAACAATTTTTTATTTTCATCTTTCACGTTTTCAAAATAACAAAAAAGGAAAAGGGCCCAAAGCAAACATTTTGGGCATCCTGCATGGTTGGTAGCTAGTAGCACCCCATTTGGCAAGTAGCACTGCTTGTAAACACTTTTTGTAGCCAGCCAAGAGTCTTTTAATTATTGTTTGAGGGATTTCATCCATTCTTCCTTGGAGAAGTCATCCGGTTCTGTGAGATTCCTGGGCCGTCTTGGATGCATTGCTCTTTTGAGGTCTATCCACAGATTTTCAATGATGTTCTGATCAGGAGACTGTGAGGGCCATTGAAAGACTCTTGGCTGACTACAAAAAGTGTTTTCAAGCTGTGATACTTGCCAAAGGGGGTGATACTAGGTACTAACCATGCAGGGTGCCCAAACTTTTGCTTTAGGCCATTTTCCTTTTTTTGAAAATGTAAAAGATGAAAAAAATTGTTTTTGCTTAAAATACAAAGGGACTGTGTCATCTTTAACTTTATGCGATAATTTCATCTACAAGTTGCTCTATTTTGTGCTAACAGCTGTGTCCAGCCTTGTGCCTCCATCTTTGGACAAAGACATGAATAACCTTATTGATTACTATGTTCTATATCCTTTGGCCATGTCAGTTAATAGCTTTGTCCCATAGATTTGTTTTTGATCCAAAAATACAGAAAACATGTCACTTCAGCAGATTTTGACTCCAATTTGCTGTTTACTCAAAGATTCCTAACACTTACTTCTAGAACAGATTATTTTATTCTATTGAGGAAAAATATAAGATTAATGATTTTTCTTAAGCCATATTTTGACAGCTGTTCCCTTTTGTGCTTTTGGCAAGTCAGTAAAAAAATCCCTTTGAAGTTTAAGTATTGCGTGAAAACAATGTGATGCTTTTCCAAATTTGTAAAACTAATTTATCTCGTGTAGGAACCTTATGATAACATTTCTCTATATTGTCCTTCAAAGTGGTGTTACATCCTCGTGAAATGGTTTTGGTGGCGGTTGTCAACTCACAGGCTGATGATTCTGCCAATGGTCCTTTTTCACCTAAAGAAGAATTATCTCCCCATACAATAGTACAGAGATTGTCGGTGCTTATATTGGTTCACCCATTAGTATAATTTTAATTTTTATTTTGTCTGGCGAAAACCAAGCAAATATGAGGAGAACATAAAAAATCCATGCCGATGTTGCCTTTGGTTGAATTCAAGCCCAAAACCACAGCTTGCAAGGAAACAGTGCTAGCCGCTGAGCCACCATGCTGCCCAGTTGGCATAATATGGTCGTCATCAACTCAAGAGCCAAAGGTTTACGATTCTGATCATGTAGGCTAATGTGTAGGCTTTCAGTTGTCTTCTTCTGGCTGTGCTTTCAATATCTAAAATTGATATCAAGAATTCTGAGACAATCAGGGTCATGCCCCCTCTATCAAAACTAAAATATTGAGCCAATTGCCCAAGATTGGCTTTTTGAAAACCATAATACAGTGGAAGATGAATCTACATTTGTAGCAATTCTTTTTTTCTTTTATATGTATTACTGTAGAATTACAAAAAAAATTACGCTTGGGACTACAAAATGGTAGTAGAGATGTGACAATTTATCTTAGCTTGCTTGATACAGTGCATTAGTTGTCAGTATCTAACCTACCCTAAGCATTGTCAAGGTGATCTGTGATACAGATACAAAATGGACATAGTCATCGATATCAAGAATTTTCTTCAGTTTAGATCCCACTGGCCACAATCAATGTGATGATGAATTCTATACTATGCAAGGTTGTAGCTACTAGGGAAACTAACAGAAACATGGATGACACCCTCTGATACTGCCTTCCCTGCTGCACTCACTTATAGCAATTTCATTTCACTCACACCCCCCGCCAAGTTGCAAACATGGAGAGGTTGGTTTTCTCCTATCAGACAACTGGTCCTACAGCCCAACTCCACTAACGCTCACTTCATTTGAAGTACACACCGTTGGCATCTACTCGTCCTCCAACCTCCAAATAGCTGTAATTTACTGCCCTACAGGCCCAACCACCTTTCTTGACCACTTCAACACCTGGCTCCTACACTTTCTTTCTGCTGACATCCTCACTATCATCATGAGTGACTTCAACATCCCCGTTGACACTTGCCACTCAGCCGCCTCTAAGCTTCTATCATTCTCTTCCTCCTTCGGCCTTTAACAGTGGTCCTCTGCTCTCACCCATAGAGATGTTCACACTCTGGATCTGATCCTTACCTGCCTCTGCTCCCTATCTAACCTTTCTAATTCGCCTCTCCCCCTATCTGACCACAACCTACTCACCTTCTCTTCACTGATCTCTTCTGCTGTTCCAACAGTCCACACGCTAACACACCCTCGCAAGAACCTTAAACCTCTTGACTTTCGCTTGCTTACTGACTTCCTTCTGTCACTCTCTACCATTTGTTACCTGCAGGACGCAAATGCTGCCACCACTCTGTATAACACCACAATAAGTACAGCTTTGGACTCTGCCCTGCCCCCCTCAAACACAACAAAACCCCAAAAATCCAATACAACCCTGGCACACCAACCTGACCACAAAGGCTCAGTCCTCCTCTCCCAAAACCAGCTTCTCCACCATTACTGAAGAAAAACTTTCCACCCTACTCTCCAGATCACATCTCACCACCTGCACACTTGACCAAAACCCATCCCACCTCATCCCCAACCTCACCACAGTGTTTATCCCATCCCTAACTCATCTCTTCAACCTATCACTAACCTCTGATGTCTTCTCATCTGGATTTAAACATGCTACAATTACACCCATCCTCAAAAAGCCTTCACTTGACCCATCTTCTTTGTCCAGTTATCGCCCCATATCACTTCTTCCATATGCCTAAAAGTTACTTGAACATCATGTCCATTCCAAACTGTACTCTCCTTCTACTCCCTCTTTGACCGACTACAATCTGGCTTCTGACCCCACCACTCAACTAAAACTGCCCTTATCAAAGTCACCAATGACCCGCTAACAGCCAAAACTAAAAAACATTACTCTGTCCTCCTCCTTGACCTTTCCCTTCTGTTACAAACTCTCTCATCTCTTGGCATCACTGACCTGGCCCTCTCCTGGATCACATCATACCTCACAGACCGGACACTTAGAGTCTCCCACTCTCACACCAACTCGTCTTATTATTCCCTCTCTGTTGCTGCCTAGGACCCATGCCCTTCTCTATCTACACTTTTGGCCTGGGACAGCTCATAGAGTCCTATGGCTTTCAGTATCACTTTTATGACGACGACACACAAATCTACCTCTCTGGTCTAGACATCTCTACCTTAGTATCCAGAATCACACAATGCTTATCTTCCATACCCTCCTACTTTTCTCGCTTTCTTAAACTTAACATGGATAAATCATAATTTATCATCTTTCCCCCATCTTGCTCAACCCCCCCAACACACCTATCACAATCAATGGCTGAACACTCTCCCCGGTCAACCAGGTCCGTTGCCTTGGAGTGACCTTGGGTTCTGCCCTCTCCATTCGACCGCACACCCAAGCCCTTTTTACCACCTGCCGCCTCCAACTCAAAAATATCTCCTGCATCCCTGCTTTCCTCAACCATGAGTCTGTAAAGATGCTTGTAGATGCCCTCATCATCTCCCGCCTACACTACTGCAACATCCTCCTCTGTGGCCCCCTGTCTAGCACTCTCGCACCCCTCCAATTTATCCTCAGCTCTGCTGCACGACTAATCCACCTCTCACCCTGTTACTCCTCTGCCTCTCCCCTCTGCAAATCCCTTCAATGGCTCCCCATTGCCCAGCGAATTCAGTTCAAAATTCTAACAAATACGTATAAAGTCGTCCACAACCAGTCCCCTCCATACATCTCTGAGCTACTTTCCCGATACATCCCCACACGCAATCTCCGATCCTCATAATACCCCCTTCTCTCCTCTTATCACCTCTTCCCAAATTTGCCTGCAAGATATCTCCCGTGCATCCCCCATACTCTGGAACTCGCTACCCCAACATATCAGACTCTCACCTACAGTGGAATCCTTCAAAAGAAACCTGAAAACTCACCTCTTCAGACAAGCCTACAACCAGTGATCCTGCTGCCTCTATACCGCCATGACCAGCTTCACCTGCACCTACTGTGTCCTTCTCCCATACCATGTAAATTGTAAGCCCTCACGGGCAGGGCCCTCTCTCTTTCTGTACCAGTCTGTAACTCATCTCGTTCATGCTTAGTGCAATTGTCTGTATTATGTATGTATACCCCTTATTATATGTACAGTGCTATGGAATAAATGGAGCTTTAATATAAATAATAATAGTAGGCATAATATCTGTGGCCTCTTCAAAAAGCTAATAGATGGGGGTGTCGGGTGTTGGAACCTGTACATTGCATAGAAATAAGTTGATGGCTAAACAACCAATGAATGAACGATCATCTGGTGAATGATCATTTACAGACACAGCCATACACATTAAAGTCTATATTGGACCTTGGGAAAGGAAGGAATGGGGGATTGAAGGAAAAGAAAATAAGAAAGGGAAAAGAAGGGAAAGGGGGAAGTGGAAAGAAAGGAAAGGAAAAACGGAGGCAAAGAAAGAAGGGAAGGAAGAGGGTAAGGAAAGGAAGAAGAAAAAGAAAGAAGGGAAGGAAAGGAAGAGTAGGGAAGGAAAGGAAGAAGAGGTAAGGAAAGTTAAGGAAAGGAAAGTAAGAAGAGGAGGAAAGGAAGAAGGGAAGAGCAGGGAAGGAAAAGAAAGAGAGGAAAGGAAGAAGGGAAGAGAAGGAAGAAGAAGAAAGTAAGAAGCCCAAGAAAGGAAGGAAATGAAGAAGAGGAAAAGAAGAAGGGAAGGAAAGGAAAAGAAATGAAGAATGGGAGGAAAGGAAGGAAGAATTCAGCACTGTTACATCTATAATTCTGGGAATAAATACCGTTTGGAAATATCTGCTATCAACGTGCTTGGATTAGACTAATCATTTCCTCCTAGAATACTACATTTGCACAGCTGTCTGGTTGAATGAGCTCTATCACAGCCAACGCTGGTTTAGTTGATGTTGTTGAGAGTTGTAGTCTTGTTTATTCATCATTAATCAACCAGGAACTGTAACAGAATAGAAAGCTGAAGAGTTTGTATGATATGCGTGTCCCGCTTTATTGAAAATCTCTACCGAGCACAATACGTTACGTACTTTTGGAAACCTTGCAAACTGTAATTAGTGAGTGACCCACATTAGAGGGAGACATTCTCAGAATACAAATACAGGAGGCGTCATAGTGATTGGTGAGCGGAAGGCTCAATGCAGTGTTTCAGCAGGTCCGACTGACAATAAATTGCCTTCTACTGCAGTTTCTTGGCTAAATCCCTGACAACAAATAATTTGAAGCTATTAAAAGGGGAGATTAAAAGGAAGAAAAGACCTCCAGTTCATCTATGTCTGTGCACCCTCTAACTGCATTCAAAGGATTTTCCTACAAAAGTTTTGGCAAGAGGATTTTTTTTTCTTTTATGCTGTAAGAAACGTCTAATAGATTTACACATAAAACTTCTGTGAGTTGGAGGAGCAGTAAAACTTTATAAACCTTATTTGCCAGGTACTTTTAGAAGAAGATCACAAAAGTATTAAAGCAATAAAGTTTAGGGAAGGAAGTCAATAAGACAAGGAGCTCTGCCACACAATATGTGACAAAAGTCATTGTACAACTTCCCGGGCCCATCATTCACTTAGTTTCACATTTGTATAAAACTCAATCTGCCTGAAATACAACAACCAATAGCAGTAAATCAGAAAGTGGCGTTACCTACACATCCAACCAGCTTCTGGAGGACGACTGACCCCATTAAACTAGACTATCTCATAAAAGCCAACTCAGCCCATCTAGCTGGCACTTTCTACCAGGGACATGTGTCTGAAACTATGTAAAGGAAATAGTATATATATATATATTGCAAATCACAGAGTCTCTGTGCCTGGCACTTTTTGGAAACATGTAACCCTGTAGAAAGGTGGCAAAGGGGAAGCAGCTGGTTGCATGAAGAAGGAACAAAGAGTATCTGTAGTTACTTGTTTGTAACTTCTTTAGTTGTAAGATGTTGTAGAAAAGTTGTTGTTTATCATTATTATTTTATTCATAGGGTATGTTCCCCTGGGAAGGATACACCGTGAATTTCCCCCTTCAGAAATGTAGGCAAAAAATCTGCAACAAAATCAATAACAAATCAGCATGGAACTAATGCAGATTTTTCAACCAATGTCTGTTGATTAAGCAAAGTTATACTTTTATGTGACTAATTATTGGTTATAATACAACCTCCTATGTTCCAGCATTTTACTATATATATATATATATATATATATATATATATATATACATATATATATATATATACAGGGAGTGCAGAATTATTAGGCAAGTTGTATTTTTGAGGATTAATTTTATTATTGAACAACAACCATGTTCTCAATGAACCCAAAAAACTCATTAATATCAAAGCTGAATATTTTTGGAAGTAGTTTTTAGTTTGTTTTTAGTTTTAGCTATTTTAGGGGGATATCTGTGTGTGCAGGTGACTATTACTGTGCATAATTATTAGGCAACTTAACAAAAAACTAATATATACCCATTTCAATTATTTATTTTTACCAGTGAAACCAATATAACATCTCAACATTCACAAATATACATTTCTGACATTCAAAAACAAAACAAAAACAAATCAGTGACCAATATAGCCACCTTTCTTTGCAAGGACACTCAGAAGCCGCCATCCATGGATTCTGTCAGTGTTTCGATCTGTTCACCATCAACATTGCGTGCAGCAGCAACCACAGCCTCCCAGACACTGTTCAGAGAGGTGTACTGTTTTCCCTCCTTGTAAATCTCACATTTGATGATGGACCACAGGTTCTCAATGGGGTTCAGATCAGGTGAACAATGAGGCCATGTCATTAGATTTTCTTCTTTTATACCTTTTCTTGACCGCCACGCTGTGGAGTACTTGGACGCGTGTGATGGAGCATTGTCCTGCATGAAAATCATGTTTTTCTTGAAGGATGCAGACTTCCTGTACCACTGCTTGAAGAAGGTGTCTTCCAGAAACTGGCAGTAGGACTGGGAGTTGAGCTTGACTCCATCCTCAACCCGAAAAGGCCCCACAAGCTCATCTTTGATGATACCAGCCCAAACCAGTACTCCACCTCCACCTTGCTGGCGTCTGAGTCGGACTGGAGCTCTCTGCCCTTTTCCAATCCAGCCACGGGCCCATCCATCTGGCCCATCAAGACTCACTCTCATTTTATCAGTCCATAAAACCTTAGAAAAATCAGTCTTGAGATATTTCTTGGCCCAGTCTTGACGTTTCAGCTAGTGTGTCTTGTTCAGTGGTGGTCGTCTTTCAGCCTTTCTTACCTTGGCCATGTCTCTGAGTATTGCACACCTTGTGCTTTTGGGCACTCCAGTGATGTTGCAGCTCTGAAATATGGCCAAACTGGTGGCAAGTGGCATCTTGGCAGCTGCACGCTTGACTTTTCTCAGTTCATGGGCAGTTATTTTGCGCCTTGGTTTTTCCACACGCTTCTTGCAACCCTGTTGACTATTTTGAATGAAACGCTTGATTGTTCGATGATCACGCTTCAGAAGCTTTACAATTTTAAGAGTGCTGCATCCCTCTGCAAGATATCTCACTATTTTTGACTTTTCTGAGCCTGTCAAGTCCTTCTTTTGACCCATTTTGCCAAAGGAAAGGAAGTTGCCTAATAATTATGCACACCTGATATAGGGTGTTGATGTCATTAGACCACACCCCTTATCATTACAGAGATGCACATCACCTAATATGCTTAATTGGTAGTAGGCTTTCGAGCCTATACAGCTTGGAGTAAGACAACATGCATAAAGAGGATGATGTGGTCAAAATACTAATTTGCCTAATAATTCTGCACTCCCTGTATATATGTATATACATAAACTATAATATAACTACTATAATACTGCCTCCTATGTACAAGATTATAACTCTTATAATACTGCTCCTATGTACAATAATATAACTACTATAATACTGCTCCTATGTACAAGAATAAAACTACTATAATACTGCCTCCTATGTACAAGAATATAACTACTATAATACTGCTCCTATGTACAAGAATATAACTACTATAATACTGCTCCCATGTATAAGAATATAACTACTATAATACTGCTCCTATGTATAAGAATATAACTACTATAATACTGCCTTCTATATACAAGGATATAACTGCTATAATACTGCTCCTATGTACAAGGATATAACTGCTATAATACTGCTCCTATGTATAAGAATATAACTACTATAATACTGCTCCTATGTACAAGGATATAACTGCTATAATACTGCTCCTATGTATAAGAATATAACTACTATAATTCTGCCTCTTATGAACAAGACTATAACTACTATAATACTGCTCCTATGTACAATAATATAACTAGTATAATACTGCTCCTATGTACAAGAATATAACTATTATAATACTGCCCCTATGTAAAATATTGTAACTACTATAATACTGCTCCTATGTACAAGAATATAACTACTATAATACTGCTCCTATGTACAAGAATATAACTACTATAATACTGCCTCCTATGTACAAGAATATAACAACTATAATACTGCTCCTATGTACAATAATATAACTACTATAATACTGCCCCTATGTACAATATTGTAACTTCTATAATACTGCCTCCTATGTACAAGAATATAACTACTATAATACTGCCTGCTATGTGCAAGAATATAACTACTATAATACCGCTCCTACGTACAAGAATATAACTACTATAATACTGCCTCCTATGTACAAAAATATACTACTATAATACTGCCTCCTACATACAAGAATATAACTACTATAATGCTGCCTCCTATGTACAAGAATATAACTACTATAATACTGTGTCCTATGTACAAAAATATAACTACTATAATACTGCCTCCTATGTACAAGAATATAACTACTATAATACTGCCTCCTATGTACAAGAATATAACTACTATAATACTGCTCCTTCATACAAGAATATACCTACTATAATACTGCCTCCTATGTACAAGAATATAACTACTATAATACTGCCTCCTATGTACAATAATATAACTTCTATAATACTGCTCCTATGTACAAGAATATAACTTCTATAATACTGCTCCCTCTGCAGGACAATAATATAATTACTATAACATTGCTCCCAATGTGCAAGAAAATGATTACTATAACACTGCTTCCAGTGGACAACAGTACTTATTCGAGCTGAAGTTTTGACAAAGGGATTGTGGCTGTAGATGAAAGACTCCTCATTTACTTTGTGGTGGAGAAGATTTTTTTTTTCCAAACTATGAAATTCAACATTTTCATCTGTATGAAATATGATATTGTCTCTGCAGGAAGACAAATTACATACTTCAAAGTTGTGTTTTAGGTAATTTCTCCCTTGCCGCAGTATTGTCTACTGTCAGAGGCTAAGCTACAGGAGTACATTTATCAATATAGCGTCCCCTTCTTAATGTAACCTTTCTGACATTTCCATGGAGGTGTCCACATCATTCTGGTAGACCTTTGTCCTCTGTCTTAATATTATAGGGTTTAGTGAATGGTAAGGAGTAAGCACTATAATCCATAAAGTCTCCGTAACTTACTTTAGATAAGGTCCAATTTTTTTTTTTTTTAGGTCCAAAGTTAGAAATCTCCTAGATCAGTTGAGTCTAGGAGTTCAAGATTGCAACTCTCCAGAGGAAATAACTTAACGCTCGAGCACATGCTGACAACCATGGCCAGTTGTCGAGACCAAAGGTATAACTTGAAGCTCTGGAGCCCCAAAACAAATTCTGTAACATGGCCTCCACTGTAATGTGCCATTTATAATACTGGTGTGTTTTTGTTTGGGTGAGACTAGAGATGAGCGAATTTCTAAAAATTTTGATTTGGCCGTTTTGCCGAATTTTCCGAAAAGATTAGATTCGATCCCCCCCCCAAAAAAAGGGGAGTGGATCCAAAACAGAGATGACATGTGAATGGAATATTTGCATGTCTTCTGTGTTTTGTACCCACTCCTGCTTTTGGCTACCATATCGTAAGCCAATTCTTATGGGACCATGTCATGCAGGCCTTACAGCTGTTACATAGACAGAATCCGTTGTGCGTCTCATTTTTCCTTCCTTCTGACAAATCAGAAGGGTCAAATAAATGATGATGTCAACCAGGCAAAAAAGGCAAAATAGTGGCCCCATCATAGAGTGGGGAGGGTGGGAACAGCATGATAAGTCCACAGAGTAGCCCAGCGACATAGTGGTGAGGTGGCAGCAGCATGAAGAGACCACAGAGTGGCAAGGTAACAGAGTGTGGAGGTGGCACCAGCATGAGGAGGCCACAGAGTGGCCCAGTGACATAGTGGTGAGGTAGCAGCAGCATGAGAAGACCACAAAGTGGTAATGTGGCAGCAGTATGAGGAGACCACAGAGTGGTGCAGTGGCAGCAGCATGAGGAGACCACAGAGTGGCACAGTGACAGAGTGTGGAGGTGGCACCAGCATGAGGAGGCCACAGAGTGGCCCAGTGACATAGTGGTGAGGTAGCAGCAGCATGAGAAGACCACAGAGTGGTGATGTGGCAGAAGCATGAGGAGGCCACAGAGTGTCACAATGACATTGTGTTGAGGTATCAGAAGCATGAGGAGACCATAGAGTGGTAATTTGGTAGCAGCATGAGGAGGCCACAGATCGGTGAAGTGGCAGCATCATGAGGAGGCCACAGACTGGCAAGGTGACATAGTGTGGAGGTGGCAGTAGCATGAGGAGGCCACAGAGTGGCACAATGACAGAGTGTGGAGGTGGCAGCAGCAGCATGAGGAGACCACAGAGTGTCCCAGAGACAGAGTTGTGAGTTAGCAGCAGCATGAGGAGACCACAGAGTGGCCCGGTGACAGAGTGGGGAGGTGAATGGCCATAACAGTACTAGCTGACGATGGTGGATGTATGAAGGAGCACTTGGCATCATATGTGTGGCATCGGGCGTGTGGCAGCATCAGAATAGCAGCTGAGGCAGGTAGCCAGAAGAAACTGATCTAATTTGTCAAGGTTTGGGTGAGTCAGCATGGATGATCTAATCTGATGCATCAGGCATTGGTGGATGGAAATCCTGGCTGATCCATGCCTGATTTATCTTGACAAAGTGCAGTCTCTCCACATTTCCGGTGGACAGGCGAGTTCTTCTTTGGGTAACTATGGCCCCCTGCCGCACTAAACACCCACTCTGATGCCAAACTACTGGCCGGGCAGGACAGCTTTTCCAGGGCAAACTCTGCCAGTTGCGGCCACAAATCCAGTTTGGCTGCCCAGTAGTCCAGCGGATTTCAATGTGGGGTGGCAGAGTGCTGTCCAAGTATGCCACCACCTGCTGGTTCAGCTTCTGCTCCAGATCTAGCTGCTGCTGGTGAGTAGTTTCTTTACTAGGCGGGTTAAGAAAGCTGCTCATCATCGACTCTAGACTCAAGCTGCTGCGGATGGAGCTGGTACTGCTTAGCGGTGTGTACGAGTGGCTGAAGTGCATGCAAAATTTCCTGGCAATTTTTAGGATGTCTTGCAGATGGGTGAAAGACTTCAGTAACCGCTTGACAACCAGATTGAACACATACGCCATGCAGGGCGCAGGGCCGACAACATGTTCTTTTCATTGTCGGTCACTATGGTTCCGATTATGAGTTGTCTCGGAGAAAGCCAGGATTCGATTTCTTGATGAAGGACAAGGAGCAGTTCCTCCCCTGTGTGACTCCATTCTCCCAGGCAAACGAGGTGCAGAACAGTGTGACACCGCCGAGCCCTGCACATGTGGTATGCTGGAGGAGCACTGTGAATTGTCCCTGCAGTGGAGGCTGAGGACACGGTGGTGGATGAGGAGGCAGAGGCAGACATTTTTGGTCAGGACCAACGGCGTGAGAACGTGGAGGCGGAAGCGGCATCATCTGGCCATGTTGCTGGTGTGACTGGGCAGGAACCACATTTACCCAGTGGGTCATAAAGGACATATATTGTCCTTGACCGTAGTTACTGCTCCGCACATCGGCATTGCCGTGCACTTTTTGCAGAGACTAAAGGGCTCAAGAACTGGCCCACCTTCTGTTCTACATATGTGTGCAGGGCTGGTACTGCTTTTTTGGCAAAGAAGTGACGGCTTGGGTATCTCAGCTCGGTACAAGCCATCAGTTCTCTGAAAGGTGCAGAGTCCACTACTTGGAAAGGGAGGGACTGCAGCACCAGCCAGGAGCACATTCAGCTTCTGTGCCGTTGGATGAGTGCACTTATACTGTTGTCTCTTGGCAATCGCTTTGGTGATTGATTGCTGATGGAATGATTGACGAGGAGTAGGAGAAGGAAGAGCAGGAGCATCAGGACCAGCAGATGATGGGAAGGACAGACAGCTCCCTTCGGCTGAGGTGGTGGAACCTTGACTACCTGAAACCGGGTGTGTGCCACTGGGTGATGCAGCGGTTGCTGCAGCATGCTGGACCACCACATCAGAGCCAGGGTTCTCCCAGGCCACTTTATGATGACGCTGCATTTGTTTACGCAGGGCCGTGTTGCCAACATTGGCACCCTGGTTACGCTTCACCTTCTGCCCACAGATTCGGCAAATGGCAATGTTCACCTCCTCCGGTGGCTTAACAAAAGACTGCTACATCGCCCAGTAGGTTATTTTACCCGCAACACTCCGCACTGACTGACTGCTACCGCTGCTGCTTCCGTGAATCCCTGCACCACTATTTTCCAGGTAGGTAGGATCCTGTGAAGCGGGTGGTCTACCCCTGGCCTGTTTGACTCCCGACCTCCCACTGCTGCCACCCTACTGACTCCCGGCCACGCTACCGACTTGCTGGCTCCGCTGCTGACTGATGGGCAAGCTTCCACCCTCTTCTCCCAATTAAAATGAAGCCCCTTCGGCTCCCAATTGCCATTGGCTACATCATCATCGAGTACTGTCTGTACGTCACTGATGTCCTCCTCAACGGTCTCTGAGCCAGGAGCCTAAATGCTCGCAACACCAGCTCCCACGCCACTCTCCTTATCACTATATGCCAGCCTACCGGAGAAAGCAGCAGATGTCTCCTCCAGATTTTGGCTGGGCAGTAGCTGCTGACTGTCCTCTTGTAGCTCATCCTCGCTGTATAGTGAAGCTGTGCCCACAGCATATAATCTTCTCTGGCTGAGGGAACAGAAAAGGACAGAGGCAGGTTGAGGACAGGTGAGGGCACAGGGCCTGCTCCCGGGCCATGCCAACTAAGGGTTGTGTCTGACAAACCCACCGACTCTCGGCTGGGGGTGTCTGATGTCACTTGGGACGAAGTGGATGACCAAGTCAGCCATTCAAGCACTGCTGGGTTGCTGGACAAGACACGACTGCTAAATGACACCGGGATCTCAGGCCTCTGGAAGTGACCTTGTAAATAGAACAAAGTCCAGGTCTCAAGTAATAAAGGTGCTCTGACCTGCTCTGCATGGATCCGGGCTGGGTTCACACCTAACGTAGATGCAGCAAAAAAGTCCAAATGGATCCAGCGAGTAAAATCAATGATTCTTTATTTCTTCATTTTAATAAATGTATAAACAAGTAATCCTCCTGCATAAAATTAACGCGTTTCAACCATAAAACAGGTCTTCTTCATGGATTCATAGTATAAAGTATTCAGATACAGGCATGTAACTGCTTTTTAAGCAAAGAGGGAGGAATGAAATCATCTGGAAGTGTTAAGGAACGCCCGCAGTGCAGGTGTAGGATAAAATGTAGATAATATTAACTCTTGATGTACATGCCTGTAGCTGAAGACTGACTTGTACAAAAAAATATATATGCGTAAATAATATAATGACACAATATACAATAATACAGGAATGAGAAACAATCATATATTAATAATGTAATAATATATCTGTATGATAATTCATGACGGAGGTATTGGTAATTTTTTTCTGCTCGACCCCTTTAACTGCTTAAATAGCCCATGCCTCCCCCAGGCCCCTTATAACCCAGACTTAACAAACCCCAATAAGACACGAACACCATGTTGGATTAAATCGGCCACAGCAGCCGTTTTATTACATACGGTATAAATAACCCTTTAAATACCATAACCATAACATATGTATTACATATATTCCTGAATCCAAATGGGGGAGGTCCTTGAAGCCCCAAACAAAATGAGTTACCCCGCCAGGTTGAGCCGCCTTGCCTCCAGCCATTAAGCGCCAGCTCGGAGGCACCACTGACGGCCCCCCAAAATTCTGCCACAGCCGACTACCAACCATGGGAGTCCAGCCCCAACCGTAGAGCCCTCCCATCCTCCTCACCTGAGAATCTCTCCAGCTTCAAGGACCTCCCACCGCTACAGCCGCTGTGACAAATTGCCTTCCTACTCTCACCCTGCCCCGCAACCCACCACCTAAGACCCCACCCTACCTCCAACCCTTTGCAGGAAGCCCTCCCCCAAAAAGGGGGTGGGTGGGTTGGAGCTCAAGTTCCAAACAAAATGGCCTTTTTCTTCCTCAAACCTCAGCTACTTAACCCCTTAGTTCCCACCCCTTAAATTAAACTAGCCAAACGCCACCCCTGGGTTTCCCTTAAACCAACCCCCCGTCATGATAGCCCCCCCAAAGGCTACCGCCCCCAGTCCGGCCATTACTTTCCATAAGGGTGAGCTGTGTTTAAAGGGATTCTGTCACGAGATTTGAGGCCTATAACCTAAACATATGGCAGGTCCCTACTAATACGCTGAATCCGAAACTGACCTTATTAAATGTGCCTGTGGCTCTATTAGCATATAAAACAGGTTTTTATAACCTGTCATTCACGTACCTAATGTGCCCAAGGGGACGTCTCTTCATGCAGGGTGCCAGGCTGCAGCCATCTCCGTCTGGTGCCCAGCGCCGCCTTCCCACTAGAAATCGAGAGGATGGCTGCAATAGGGCGGTCAAGGCAGGTTTGAGCGAAGTGCGCCGGCCAGCGCATGCGCACTTCGCTCAACGAGGCCGCTGCCAGGATTCCGCACGGGCGCATCAGGTTATACCTAGTGCGCACGCGCGGGATCTGGCTGAGGAGAGCGGACGATTTCGGAGGCGGCACTGAGGTGAGGGAGGTGGCGATGAGATGAGGTAGACGGATCTATTGAAAGGGAGGGCGGCGATTTCTAGTGGGAAGGCGGCGCTGGGCACCAGACGGAGATGGCTGCAGCCGGGTACCCTGCATGAAGAGACGTCCCCTTGGGCACCTTAGGTACGTGAATGACAGG
This sequence comes from Bufo gargarizans, assembly GCF_014858855.1. Taxonomy (NCBI): domain Eukaryota; kingdom Metazoa; phylum Chordata; class Amphibia; order Anura; family Bufonidae; genus Bufo; species Bufo gargarizans. The sequence continues at coordinate 49,177,880 of NC_058080.1, forward strand.
TTATAAAAACCTGTTTTATGTGCTAATAGAGCCACAGGCACATTTAATAAGGTCAGTTTCGGATTCAGCGTATTAGTAGGGACCTGCCATATGTTTAGGTTATAGGCCTCAAATCTCGTGACAGAATCCCTTTAAGGTAAAAATCCAGAAAGCTTCAATCTCCAATAATAATTTTTTAAAACTGCCCCCTTGCTTGTATAATTTTACTTTTTCGATACCAATTAAACTGAGGCACGCAACCTTAGTATTATGTTGTTCCAAAAAGTGTTTAGATGCGCCAGAGATGTTACGATTTTTATTTTTGTTTGTGATATTCAGATGCTCAAGAAAACGCACCTTCAGTTTTCTGGTTGTACTGCCTATGTAAGCTAAATTGCATAGTGTGCACATGATCATATATATGATGCCTTCTGTGTTGCAATTTATGTAGCTTTTTATTTGGTATTTTTATTTTTTTTGTGTATGTGGGAATTCTTTGGTTGAGTGAACGTAAGAGCAGGTTTTGCAGGGATGATTCCCACAGGGATAAATCCTAAATTGGATAGCCATGTGAGAGATTTGGAATAATTTGTTTTTAAATCGCTAGGTGCGATTTTTTTTGGCCTATTGTTTGAGCTTTCCTGTAAGACACTCCTAAATCATTCTGATAATATGTGGTGTAATTTTTCATCTTTATAAAGTACTGGTATATATTTATAAATTAAAGAGCAAACGTGATAAAAAAAAAAAAGAGTATTATATTGTAAAGTAAGTGTTGGTGTGAACTTGCTTTTATTTTTATTCCTTTTTTTATGATGTTCTTTTGTTAAAAGCTCATGTCGTGTTAACTTGTTAACGCGGTCAGTGGCTTGTTTTAGCATCCAATTAGGGTAACCCCTCGCTGACAATCTATTGTGTATAGCTTTCTGTTCACTTCCAATTGATTTCATTCCTCCCTCTTTGCTTAGAAAGCAGTTACATGCCTGTATCTGAATACTTTATACTATGAATCCATGAAGAAGACCTGTTTTATGGTTGAAACGCGTTGATTTTATACAGGAGGATTACTTGTTTATGCATTTTTTAAAATAAAGAAATAAAGAATCGCGCCCCCTTACTCTGCTGCGACCTGTGCCTACATTTAGGCCTCTGCCACTCCTCAGTCCAGGGCCTGGCACTTCTCTGTCTGACATCCTGTTAGATCAAATAAGTAAATAAAAAGGAAACTAATACACCCCAAAAAAGACTGTCATTTTGTCACTTTACCGCACAACATATAACTGCACTGCTGAACGGCAAATAAGACTTTTTTCTCACTAATAAACCTCCAAAAAGGCTGTAATTTTGTCACTTCACCGCACAAAGGCTAAGAAGCCCCTTTTTCCACTAATACACCCCAAAAACGGCTGTAATTTTGTCACTTCACCGCACAACAGCTAACAAGTCTTTTTTCCCCACTAATACACCCCAAAAACGGCTGTAATTTTGTCACTTCACTGCACAACAGCTAACAAGTCTTTTTTCCCCACTAATACACCACAAAAAAAGGCTTTAAAACACATAACTGCACAGCACAACGGCTCTAATAGGCCCTTTTTCCCCCCACTAATACACACAAAAAAAGGCTTTAGAACATATAACTGCACCGCTGAACAGCTAATAAGACTTTTTTATCCACTAATACAGAAAAGGCTGTCATTTTGTCACTTCACAGCACAACAGCTGATAAGACTTTTTTTATCCACTAATACACCCCAAAAAAGGATGTCATTTTGTCACTTTACCGCACAACGGCTGATAAGACTTTTTTTCCCCACTAATACACCCCAAAAAAGGATGTAATTTTGTCACTTCACCACACAAAGGCTAAGAAGCAAATTTTTCCCACTAACACACCACAAAAAAATGGCTTTAAAACATATAACTGCACCGCACAACAGCTAATAAGCCCTTTTTTTCCCCACTAATACACCCCAATCGGATCAAATTCCACTTCATCAACTTCAATTCGCTCATCTGTAGTTGAGACCTTTGAGCCCCTCATTGACCATGGCTTAGATGTTACTGCTACCTTTGCACCACCATAGATATACCCCTGCTGATCCCTCCATCACGTGCTTGAAGATATCATTGGTAAGATACATGGCCTAACTGTTTGAACAGTTCCATGATGTCTGGTGGCTAATTTTTGCTCCTTAACTAAGGTGGTTGAGCATGCACATGAATACCCTTACATAGCTATCATTAGTATAGATGGTTCCTCCTACTGTCCTCATAAAAACACTCAACCATCTGGGTACTGGGCAATAACTGTTTTCCTAGTGGCAGTTTTGTCAATGAAACATGGTTTGAGATGTCAAGTAGACACAAAACCTACCTTTTTGTATATTCTGTGAGTCATGTCAAGATTTTACGTACGGTACGAAAATACAATTAATATCATAAAAAGTTCTGGAAATGTATCCTAGACATGAGAACCTTCTACAACACAAAGCAAAAATTCTGTAGCTAACCTATTTTGCTTCAACTTGTTGGTGACATTGGGGTGAATCTCATAAATACACCTCTGTGGCTTGTTGTACACATGGTCTAAAGCTCCCCATACACATTTGAAGTGTTGCGGGTAAACTTGCTCATTGTATGGAGCGCTCCAGACTCCCAAACTGTTGGGTGAAGATGAGGATCTCCCAGTTGATTTAGTCTTCTTGTTGGAAAAGGTACAAAGGACTCGAAGAGGAATTTGCTGTGTGATAATTGAATTTCTGTCCACCGATTCCGTGAGTAAATATCATTCTGTGAACAACTGGTTCACGTGTCACATACTTCACACTTATGATTATGTGACATCTCCTGGTTATCACTCATTACTTGAAGCTGATTGATTTTCTTCTGTTTTATCATAAAGTATTGACTTCCGGGATTCACTGCTCCATCCCAATCCAGGACTCTTCTAAATTGTGGAGGTAATATTGCCTGGAGTCATGTGCTGAATCGGTTAAGAGGATAGTGGAGGTTATTGTCTATAATGTGATAATTCGCCTCTCCCCCTATCCGACCACAACCTACTCACCTTCTCTTCATTGGTCTCTTCTGCAGCTCCCCCGGTCCACACACTAGCACACCCCCGCAGGAACCTTAAAAATCTCGACTTTTGCTTGCTTTCTGAATCTCTTCTCCCACTCTCTACCATCTGTTCCTAGATGCTGCTACCACCCTATATAACACCACAATAAGTTCAGCTCTGGACACTGTTGCCCCCCTCACACACAAGAAAACCCGAAAAATCAACAGACAACCCTGGCACACCAACCTGACCAAAAAACTCAGACAAGCTTCCAGGGCTGCTGAGCGGCGATGGAAGAAATCCCATTCTAATGATCAATTCACCGCATACAAGCAATCCCTCCTCATATTCAAATCCTCACTCGCTGATGCAAAACAGGCCTACTTCTCATCTCTTATATCTTCCCTGTCCCACAGCCCTAAACAACTTTTTAACACTTTTAACTCCCTTCTCCGTCCCCCAGCCCCCCCCCCCCACCCTTTCCACCCTGAGGATTTTGCCACATACTTCAAACAAAAGATAGTGGATATCAGAGAAAGCTTCAGTACACAGTCCCCACAGACCCTCTACACAACTGCACAGTCCTCTTCTCCCAAAACCCACTTCTCCACCATTACTGAAGAAAAACTCTCCACTCTACTCTCCAGATAACATCTCACCACCTGTGCACTTGACCCAATCCCATCCCACCTCATCCCTAACCTCACCACAGTGTTTATCCCAGCCCTAACTCATCTCTTCAACATATCACTAACCTCTGGTGTCTTCCCCTCTGCTTTTAAACATGCTACCATTACACCCATCCTCAAAAAAGCTTCACCATCTTCCTTGTCCAGTTATCGCCCCATATCACTTCTTCCGTATGCCTCAAAGCTAATTGAACAACATGTCCATTCGGAACTGTCCTCTCACCTCTCCTCCTGCTCCCTCTTTGACCGGCTACAACTTGGCTTCCGACCCCACCACTCGACTGAGACTGCCCTTACCAAAGTCACCAATGACCTACTAACAGCCAAAACCAAAAAACATTACTCTGTCTTCTTTTTCCTTGACCTGTCCTCTGCCTTTGACACTGTCGACCACTCCTTTCTGTTGCAAACTCTCTCATCTCTTGGCATCACTGACCTGGCCCTCTCCTGGATCACATCATACCTCACAGGCTGGACGTTTAGCGTCTCCCACTCTCACACCACCCCCTCGTCTCATTCCCTCTCTGTTGGTGTCCCGCAAGGCTCTGTCCTAAGACCAATGCTCTTCTCTATTTAAACTTTTGGCCTGGGACATCTCATAGAGTCCCATGGCTTTCAGTATCACTCTTATGCTGACGACACACAAATCTACCTCTCTGGTCCAGACATCACTACCTTATTATCCAGAATCCCACAATGTCTATCTGCTATATCATCCTTCTTCTCCTCTCGCTTTCTAAAACTTAACATGGATAAAACAGAATTCATCATCTTTCCCCCATCTTGCTCAACCCCCCCCCCCCCCCCCCAACAGACCTATTTATCACGATCAATGGCTGCACACTATCCCCGGTCAACCAAGTCCGCTGCCTTGGAGTGACCTTGGATTCTGCCATCTTATTCCGACTGCACATCCAAGCCCTTTCCACCACCTGCCGCCTCCAACTTAAAAACATCTCACGTATCCCCGCTTTCCTAAACTTTGAATCTGCAAAAATGCTTGTACATGCCCTCATCATCTCCCGCCTAGACTACTGCAACACTCTCCTCTGTGGCCTTCTATCTAGCACTCTTGCACCCCTCCAATCTATCCTCAACTCTGCTGCCCAACTAATCCACCTCTCACCCTGTTACTCTTCTGCATCTCCCCTCTGCCAATCCCTTCACTGGCTCCCCATTGCCCAGCGAATTCAGTTCAAAATACAAACAAATACATACAAGGCCGTCCACAACCTGTCCCCTCCATACAACTCTGAGCTACTTTCCCGATACATCTCCACACGCAATCTCCGATCCTCACAAGACCTCCTTCTCTCCTCTTATCACCTCTTACCACAATCACCTCCAAGATATCTCCCGTGCATCCCCCACACTCTGGGACTCGCTACCCCCAACATATCAGACTCTCACCTACAGTGGAATCCTTAAAAAAAAAAAAATGAAAACCCACCTCTTTAGACAAGCCTACAACCAGTAAACCCAGCTGCCTCTATACCGTCATGACCAACTTCACCCTCACCTACTGTGTAGATTGTAAGCAGGGCCCTCTCTCCTTCTGTACCAGTTTGTAACTCATTTTGTTTATGATTAGTGCAATTGTCTGTATTATGTATGTGCACCCCTTATCATATGTACAGCGCTATGGAATGAATGGCGCTTTAATAATAAATAATAATAATAATATGTGAGATTGACTGTAATGGTTGCAACTGAATGTATACCCTCCAGTGTGTGCACAGTATGAATAGAGAGGTTTGGGAGGAGATAGCCCATAGCCTGGACTACATTCACACACCAGTAAAAAAAATAATAATAATCCATTAAAAAAGAAACCCCTGTCAGTTTTTCATGGCCATTCTGCATCCGTGTGTGCATTCATTTTCTGGCCATTTTGCATCCATTTTTCATGACTGTTAAATCGACCTTAAAAAAACTGATAAACTTCAACACTTTTTTTTTTTTTTAGCATCCCAACCCTTGCAGTTCCCTCAGTTCACCCCCACTATGTAGTGCCCACAGTGTGTATAATGCCCCCTATAGCAGCCCCAGTTTATATAATGCCCCCTGTATATCAAATGCCCCCAGAGTAATCGTTATATAAATGCCCCAATATTGTTCTCCTAGTATGAAAAGGCACTCAATGGTGCCCCTTGTATAATTAAGCCCCCCCCCACACACACACACACACACACACTGTAGCGGCAGCAGGCTTGGTACAGGGAAAAATAAATTACTCATCTCATCCACTTGAATGCGCTGACACTGAGGGAAGTGGAAGTACGTAGCTGACGCATTTGCAAAGGAATTGTTGAAGACTTGTGGAAGCAACCAGGTGGAGGAAGAGAGGTGAAAGTGAGAAACAAGACTAATGGTCAGGGAGAGGAAAGTGACAGTGAACAGGACAGAGTCAGTTGAATAGATGGCAGTCAGACAGAAGGGTTGACTGTGATATTGGGACAGCTGTATAGAAGAGAGATGGAGTCATTGTATAGGGAAAGACATGGGCAATCCAAGCCTGGCAGAGACAGAGAAGTCGTCCCTGAGTAGCCGAGCTGACCTCTGAGAAACGAGAAATATGTGTAATTACCAGAAGAATGTATAGTATATCACTCAGTATCCAGTGGTTCCTGTGAGATTTGTGATTGTTCAAGTGGATGTACCTCTGTATTATACAGAAGGAGGTAAAGATAAAGCTCAACTTCATTATGTAATTTCGTCTCTGTGTCTCATAACTCCTCCTAGCATTGGCCCACTTTACAGATAATTGCCAGGGAGTGTAGCTTCTCACCCTGAAATATTGCCTGGAGTCATATGCTGAATCGGTTAATCCGTAACAAGTCCTACAACTCCAACTGCCTGCTGTGGTGCTTTATGACAGATGAGGGACCAGTGACTACTACATGTTGTAGTAGAGAAAAGAGGTTCTGCGTCGGCGCGAAATCACTGGTGGAAGCGGTCTTAAAGATGAATTCTTCTTTTATTCAGAAACAACGCGTTTCGGGGATCAAAGACTCCCCTTCATCAGGTTTCACAAACATATTTTTGTGAAACCTGATGAAGGGGAGTCTTTGATCCCCGAAACGCGTTGTTTCTGAATAAAAGAAGAATTCATCTTTAAGACCGCTTCCACCAGTGATTTCGCGCCGACGCAGAACCTCTTTTCTCTACTACAAATTTCTTTTGGGGGACTGGACATCCCATCCGAGAGACTACAAAATCTGCGGCTGCAGTCCTGGTCTAGAGGTCTTATTTTGATTAAGCTCCAAGTAGAGTTGTGCCTGCCGGAGCACAACTTCGTAAGGTGAGTCTGGATATTTCTCACTTTGATATTCTTATCCGGTTAAACATACTACACTATTGTGCGCTTTCTCTCTTCTGTTTCCCTGCTCTTGAGGGGAAATTAGATTTGTCCGTGACCTACTACATGTTGTAGACTGCATTGTTGATATTTTATACACTGCACGCAAATGCACACTGAAGCTGCGTAACTGGCCCTAAACCATGTCCTGTCTGCTGTAACGCCTACTGACAGATGGGGTGCCAGTAGCCACTGTGTGCTATTGAGCCAATGAACACCGTTTGCTGGAGTGTACTGAGCCAGGGGTCGGGGGCTCCAATATGAGCCCCAATTTGTCATAGCTCATAGCTCGAGCTACAGAGAGGATCATAGAAAGCAGACACAATGAAATGTATGGATAACATGTATTGGGCACATAGCCGCTACAGTTGGCGGTAGGACGGAATCGGCGTCTGAGCACATGGAGGGGGGGTGGGGTGATAAACAAATAGACCACTGACAAATTGGTGCTCATATTGGAGCCCACGACCCCTGGCTCAGTACAGAGGTTTTAGAAATTAGCTCCGGGAAGAGTTACACAAGAACATTATAGGAGATAGCCACTGATGTTGGACATGCAACTGGGGGGAAATGGTTGGTCTTATGGCTAATTTGGAGCACTAAGAAGCCCAAATGTACATTGGGGCAATCAGGGTCCCATTATTTTCGAAGGGTCTACTGTTTATGGAATGTAATGCTATGTGGGCATCAAAGGGCCAATAATTATGAAGACACTGAATTGACGTAGCTAGTAATATCCCTAGGTTTCATCAACTTCACCACCTAGGTTTGGGGCAATATAGTGTAGCAAGCATTAGGACCTATGGAGGGATCAGGTATCATGGCAATGAAATTCTACTGAATACCCCAAATTCAACCTGAAGAGAGGCTATCACATAATTAATTTCAAAAATGAAAAAATATCATCTAGTACATGACAATCTCTTTCTAACAAAGCTAGAACCAGCCCTGTACCTCGCATGGATCCAGAGATCTCCGCATTCATTGTCTAATTGCTCTGCTAGATTTATGTCAAGCTGCCAGCACAGAGAGTGTGTCCATTTTTCTACAGCTCTCTGGCTGTAAGGGCACAGCTCTTGAGGTGGACATAGAGATTTGATAAAGAACAAACAGCAGGTGGCGCTATACAGATACATTTTATTGAATAACTCAGTGACTGTACATAATTTTTTATTGCATGCAACTATGAAGTATTCAGATCCAGGTGCTGGTTTGAAAAAAATAGAATATTCTTCTTGAAATAATCCCTTTTACACCTGATGCACATGGGTCAATTAAAGACCTTTCAATGACCCAGTGGATAGTTGCTTATACTGTAATTTATTGGCAAAGTACTCAAATGATTAAAGTATTCTTTCTTTCTTGCACTGTTGACCAAAAGGTGACCTTCAGGCAGCAAATAATTTTAGTGCTTTTGTCAGGTTGATGGGCTGGAAATCCAACAGCCCAATCCTTATTTCTAGAGATGACCAAAGTTTTCAAAAATTTGATTCGGCTGCTTCGTCGAACTTCAACAAGAAATTTGATTCGTGACGACGTACTTTGTCACGAATCGCATTCCATTGTGTGTAGCGGACGCAATCATGGGGAACGGAGATTACACCGCCCCCCCGTCATTGAACCCCTTAGATGCCCCATTCAACTCTAATTGCGGCATCTGAATATCACATTGAGGCCTTTCAGGGGTTAATCAGAGTTTAAAAACATAAAAAATACATACTCACCTCATCCATTTGATCGTGGAGAGGCTGCAGCGGTCATCTTGATTTAAGAAAACTCTCCAAATCTCACGCGCACTGACGTGATGACATCCACACGCCCGGCGAGTGCGGACATGGTGACGCCACACCTCAGCGTGCAAGAGATTTGGCGCGGTTTCTTCAATCAAGATAGCCGTTACGGTACGTTTTTAGTTCTTTTTACCACCATTGATTCGTTACCACGAAGCAGGAAGAAATTTGGCTTTGTGATGAATCAAATTTTTCCTGAAATTCGGATCAAAGTCCACTTTGTTAACTTCGATTTGCTCCACACTACTTATCTCCACAACTAAAAAACACTACTTATCTCCACAACTAAAAAACACTACTTATCTCCACAACTGGTGATGAGCGGCAGGGGTCATATTCCAATTCGCAATATTTTGCGAATATTTTGTAGAATATTCATCGAATATTCGTGAATTCGAATATTCTTTATAATTTCCATTTTTTTACTAAAAAAATCGGCAAGGTAATGATCGCATAATATGCAAATATTACGCGATCAATATACGCAATATTACGCAATCAGGCGTGGGTTAAAAACGAATATATATAGCACTATAGAATTTAGTGCTATATATTTGTTTTTTAGAATATTCATCTTTTAGTCATGATTCCTCCCTGCTCAAGTAACTTAAGCAGGGAGGAATCATGACTTCAGATGGAAAAAAAGCCGAATATTCTAAAAAACGAATATATTCGATATAGTGCTATATATTAGTTTTTTAGAATATTCGGAATATTCTAAACAAGAATATATAGTAATATAGCGAATATTTGAAAATAAAAACTGAATATAGAGCAATTTAGCTAATATAGTGCTATAATCTTCTTTGTCTAATAGTTGTAATTTTTTTCTCATCGGAAGTTCAGATTGTAAAAAAATTTAGACTATAAAAAAAAAAGATAATAGCACTATATTAGCTAAATTGCTCTATCTTCGTTTTGTTTTTTTATATTCGCTATATTGCTATATATTCTTGTTTTAGCATATTATGAATATTCTAAAAAACTAATATATTAGTTTTTTAGAATATTCGCCTTTTTTATTTTATTTGTACAGTTGCTCCACTTCAGCATACTCCTCCCCGACAAGCGCCCCGGTCACCATGGGAACGCCTGGGGGTTAGAATATACCATCGGACGTGAGTTTTCACGATCTCACTGAGATCGTGAAAACTCAGATCCGATGGTATATTCTAAGCCCCAGGCAAGCGTCCCTGTCACCATGGGAACGCCTTGGGCTAGAATATACTATCAGATCTGAGTTTTCACAATCTCACTGAGATCGTGAAAACTCAGATCCGATTATATATTCTAACCCCCAGGCAAGCGTCCCCATTACCATGGGAATGCCTGGGGGTTAGAATATACCATCGAATCTGAGTTTTCACGATCTCAGTGAGATCGTGAAAACTCAGACCTGATGGTATATTCTAACCCCCAGGCGTTCCCATGGTGACGGCGACGCTTGTTGGGGAGGAGTATGCCGAAGTGGAACAACTGTACAGATTTAAAAAAAAAATAATTAATATTCAAAAAATATATATATATTCGTAATAGTGCTATATATTAGTTTTTTTGAATATTCGTCATTTTTTCCATCTGAAGTCATGATTCCTCCTTGCTTAGTTACTTGTGAGCCAATAACTCATTGGCCCACAAGCAAGAAGCAGGGAGGAATCATGTTTTCAGATGTATAAAAATATATAGCATTATATTCTAAATATCCGCAAATTCTCGAAGTTGATATATTCAAGATAAATATTCGTAATTTGAATATTCACGCTCAACACTATCCACAACATCTGCCAGCGGGATGAGTGGGCAGGCCCTCATAAACAGTAAATGGTCAGGCAGCCTCTGCCGAAATTGGCAGGCTTGGCTGATATACAGTACATCTAATGTGTATGGTGAGCTTCATCCATTTGATGCTATGACCCACCACATGGAAGAGGTCCCATTGTAAATTTTGAGATATAGCCTTGTCATCCCTTTGTAAGCCAATACATTTATGGTAGTTAGATTTCATCAGGCTCCATCACCATTTTGGTGCCTTCCAGTCACATTGGTGCTGCATCAGCACAAGTTCCATCATAATATCCTACGTTTTACGCGCAAACAAGACCTTTGAAGGACCATTTTGTGTGTTTGCTTCATTCACTCTGTAAGATTTGCAAACCCAGGATCCCAGGAGCCATATTTAACTTGTCGTATCTAGTGTTGGTCGAGCACCAAAGTGCTCTGATGCTCGAGTTGAACACTTCACGATGCTCGGGTGCTCTTTAGAGCACAATGGAAGTCAGTGGGAGAACTCGAGCATTAAACCTGACACCCCCTGCTCTGAAGAGGGGAGTGTGTCGGGACTCTAGTTCAGCTTAGGAGTCCCTGCTCTGACTCCATATATAGCTATGTCCATATATGGAGTCAGTGCTTGGGGACACCCAGTGTATTTAAATCTAATTTACCCTCTATTTCTGAAAAGTTTCTGGTGGGATTCAAACTCACAACCTTCTACATTACACCCAAGAACCTTAACCACTACACTATAGAGCTGCATGGGCGGTTACTAAAATATGAGACTTCTGCTGTATAGGAATACTTACTAATATAAATTATTCCTATACAGCAGAAGTCTCATATTATTATTTTTTTTAGTAACTGGCCATGCAGCTCTATAGTGTAGTGGTTAACATTCTTGGCTGTAATGTAGAAGGTTGTGAGTTCAAATCCTACCAGAAACTTTTCGGAAATAGAGGCTAAATTAGATTTAAATACACTGCATCGAGCTCGAGCACACACGATATTTGGCTGAACACCACAATGTACAAAGCATAGCGATGTTCGAGACGAACTGATGTTCGGCCGAGCATGCTTGCCCAACAATAGTGGTATCTTTACTTTTTAATCTGAGTATCTCAAGTCAACACAATAAGTAACACATACTTTCCTGGCTCGAAATGTCCTGGAAACACTAGAGACTTGCAGGCTACTTCATCTTTGCTATCTGGAAATGTAAGGATGTTCTCGGTATGGCCTGAAGAGCCTGCACATGGCAGCCAGGATCCAACATCCTGTGATCAAAGCCTCATACAGCTGTTGAAAGCTGTGATGAGAACAGCATGGCGGCAAGCTGACCTTTATCATCAGCCTCATGGCAGATGTTTTAAACTACTGTACTAACCACACAGCTGTCACCAGGCTCAATCAGGACAATATGGTGCCAAAATAATATATTAAACCCCTTAGGTGAATTTCACCCTTTTTTTTTTTTTTTTTTTTGAGGGGGCATTTGCTTTCCCAATAGGGAAAGAATTGAAAGATTGATGCATTTTTCTTGCTTGTACATTTTTTGTTGGTTCCATGGGGTTTACTTACTTTTTCCTGGAATTGTACAGTATTTTTACCCATATGTACTATAAATAATGTTCAGTGAGTATTTCTAGTGATATGACAATGAGATCAGTGTTTAGTTCCCACAGGGGTTGCACAGGATTAGAAAGACATAGTTAAAACAGCAGATATAACCCAAGGACTGATGTATTTTTGGAAGAAGTGGCAATTTTTTCTGACATCTAACAACCGCTTAAAGGGCTCATCTCACACATGGATTGGATATCATTAGAATATGCCATCAATGTCAGATGGGTGAGGGTTTTGCTCCTATCTCCATAATGGTACCCCCAAGGTGAAGAAGAGCAATCAGCGCATGCGTTTCCATTCATCGCTCTGAAAATGGCCAAGCAAGTGCACATGGCTATTTTTTGAACGCCCATATCGGTGAGTGGAGAGGGGCAGTGCAATCACGACCCCAGCTCCATTCGCTGCTATGGGACTTCCAGAAACAACCAAGTCCACCCTTGGCTATTTTCAAAACTCCTATAGAGGTGAGCGGTGCGCATTCACGGCTGTTCTCCGTTCACTTCAGGGGCCCCGTTCTGGCGATAGGAGTAGGTCACATGCACCTATCTATCATTGATGGCATTTCCTAGCGATATGAGACAGAAAATATCAGATGAGACAACCTCTTTAAGTCCTTGCTTCACAAGTGGTTAATTTTTCGGATGAAATAAAAGTAACCTGCTGTGATCAGAACTTTTGACATTGCTCAGGGGAATTCTAAAAATAGAGTAAAATGTCTTCTGCGGGCAATGAAAGTGCGCAAACTGTGACTCACCGTCCCCATTCCTCGAGCAGGAGAAATAAAGACCCAGGGATGAAAAACTAACAATTATAAAGGACGGGAATTTGACTTTCTTGAGACGTAGCAAAGAAAACGTGACGTGCCAAAGATTGGAAGACTTGTTCCTTCCATGAGAAGATATTTTTTTTTACAAAAAGTGAAAAGCAAAAGCAAAAAAAGTTGGATCCCAGGGCTTCCTATAAAGGGAGAGTATACAACGCTCTGCTAATTAAAAAAAAAAAAAAAAGCTTTAACCGGCGTGATTGCTAAATTATTGGCTTATCCCATTTCACATTTTTGAACGTGCTTATTATGGACTCCTAATGCAGCATAATTTCTGATTAGTGACGGTCGAAGGGTAAATACGTTGGATGTATGTGATGCCAACTCCGTGAGAGGTCTGGATAGTGCAGACAACGAGATTAAAATTCCTTCACCTGCCAGTATTGTTCATTCATTGAGACATTGTTAATTGGCTTAGTTATACTGCTTAAAATACAGTTATAACGATTACAGTTTTTTGCTTCTGATTATGACGCACCTACGTTTTAAAGGAGGAAAATCAGGAAAATATATTTTTCATCAGACCTCAGATCAGACTCCCAATCTTCATTAGACCTCAGTTCAGACGCCCCAAACCTCATCAGACCCACAATCTTTATCAGATCCCCAAATCAGACCCCCAAACTTTTAAACCTCAGATCGAATTCCACAATCTTTATTAGACCTCAGATGAGACACCCCAATCAGACCCCTAATCTTTATTACACCTCAGATCAGACCCCCCCAATCAGACCCTAAGTCTTTATTAGACCTCAGATCAGACCCCCCAAGCAGACCTCTAATCTTTTAGACCTCAGATCAGACCCCCCCAATCAGACCTCCAATCTTTATTAGACTTCAGATTAGACCCCCCAATCAGACCTCCAGTCTTTATTAGACTTCAGATTAGACCCCTCCAATCAGGCCCCCAATCTTTAGTAGACTTCAGAATGGAACCCCCAATCAGACCCCCAATCTTTATTAGACCTTAGACCAGACCCCCATACTTTATTAGACTTCAAATCGGATCCCCCAATCAGACCCCCAAACTCCTCAGATCAGACCTCCAATCTGTATCAGACCTCAGGTCAGACCCCCAATCTCTATCAGACCTCAGATCAGACCCCCAATTTCTATTAGACCTTAGATCAGAACCCCAATCTCTATCCGACCTCAGACCAGACCCCCTAATTTGTATAAGACCTCAGATGAGACCCCCCAATCAGATCCCCAATTCTTATCAAACTTCAGATCAGACATAAAATAAATTAATTCATTTTCCTGTCCTGCACCACACCACTCAGCATAACCAGCATGATCTTCCAGCACTCACCAGTCCCTGGTCTTCTACTGTCTCCGAGCAATATTGTGACCTGACGTCGCACAGTACAAGGTCATAGTGCACACCTACATGCCCTACACCCTGACGCAGCATAGCTGGCAATTGTTAGAAGACCAGAGAGAGTAGCCAGTGCTAGCAGCACTACAGTCACCGCTCCCTGTACCTCCTGTATACCAATAAGCATTATACATAATGAAAGTGCTCATTAGTATTTGCTAGTATTATAAGACGCACTGCCATTTTCACCCCACTTTTGGGGGGAAAAATGTGTCTTAAATTGCAAAAAAAAGTATCAAGTTATCTAGTTATACTGCTTAGAACACAGCAGCAGACTGGCATTGAGTGGTAAACTTTATTGTATTATCAATAATTAAACCTAAATCCTTCCCTATGGTAGACTTGCCCAACAGGGATCCATTTGGAACATAAATAAGCATTCCTTCTTGGGCCTCAAACCGTAGTCCCCAATCGGAACAAGACTTGTTTCTTCCCAATCATTCTTGCCCCTGCACCATTTTTTTTTCCACCCGACAAGTGATTGTTTGGTCATTCATCAGGGGTTGGTAAAACTTTTACACGGGTTAATTATAGAGAATGAGCAGTTGTATGATTGCTCATCTCCAATAACTGTCTCTATTCTCGACCTTTAGAAGGGGACACAGTGATACACCAGGATCATTCCCAGGATCGGTGTGGGGGTCAGACTGCCACTGACTATAAAGTGATGGCATATTCTAGTTCTGGGCATATCCTGTTAAATATGAGACCTATCATGTATGGAGACCTACTTCCATAGCTTGTAAGTGATCACTGTGGATGATGCACACCACTGCTTGAATCCTTTGAAATCATCATGGATTCTGAAGACATTCTCTGCAGAAGATTCCAAGTTATCAAAGTTTCTTAATAGTGTCAAAGGGGTCTGTGTGCAGTGACCCGCTCGTTCACTGATAAAGGGTTAATTCTATGATTCACCGTTAAACGGTTAATACCATAAACACTTTTAAATGTTTACTTTTATGATGATTTGTTCAAAAAGTACTCCAAAAGGTTGAGTATGGGAGCAAATAGTTAAACTGGCAGTATTTAGCGTAGAGAGTTGCTAGCAAGCTGAGCTACAGACAAGACTTGTTTCTGCGTATGGCTAAAAAATTAGACCTAAACAGATGCCTTATCCGGGAAACTGTCATTCCTGAAAGTGGAAAATCGCCAAAATGCAATTTCATCCTATCCCCGAGGAAAGAAAGCATTGAATGTTTACAGAAGGTTGAAAACCATTTTAAAGGTTGTGCTGGACTGAGACAGTAAGGTAAATGCATATTTATGGCAATAGACTTTACTGCATGTGGAAAGGGTTAATGGCTTCTGACAACCACCACACTGCTGAGATGGACTGGCCATCTGATCTTGGACTGCGTCCTGCAACATGAAACTGCAGAAAGTATATTGAGAGTGATTGTACACCTGTGGCTAATTTGCATAGTGTATCTAGAGAGGGATTCAGTGGGGCTACTACCATCATTGGGACCTCCTACATACAGCCTTTAAGAAAAGTCCACCTGAGAACTGTGCCTGCTACATGCATTTGTACTGCAACCCCCATAATCTATGCAGGAAAAATAAACTATTTATTATAAGCAAACAGGCCTGGTCATTGACTCCACCACCCATCCTCTGGCCCCTGTCGCTTTCCCTCCTGCCTTGCCCCCTACTGCTCATCAATCTATCATCAAGGACACCTCAGCCACCACTAGGCAGGAGCCCGTAAAAGTCCAGGATGTGTCCCGAGGACAGAAAGGGTGTGCCCTCCCCTCAGTGCATGGCCCAGGGAGCACCTCAGTGAGGACTGCCACAGGGGGTACAACATCATAGCCACTGCCACCACCCCTGTCCTCTACACTACCCCCTTCCTGGGCCAACTACATGTGCAGTTACAATGTGTCTTGGCCCCAAGTGTTGTAGATTAAAATTCGTAGATCACTACTGGTGTTATGTTTTGAGTTTTGACCTCTCTCAGCGAAGCTACAAGACCCTCTTAGCGGCCTGTTTCTTAGATCATGGAGAAGATGTAAGTAGTAGTCAGTTAAAGATTTTCATAAGGGAACCCTTAATAATGAGAATCAGATTTAGCTTTGCAGCTTTTCGCTATGATTTTCAAAGGAGGAAATTACTGATGACACTTGAGGTATCAGTTCTTTAAATAATTAAGTATAGTAACAGCGAGACATAAAGTGTATGTCAAAAGTACTTAAATAATTCTCAGGAGATGTCATTTGGCAGAATATCCTCTGAAAGGTTATACGTGCCAGAAAGTTAAAGAGGAAGGGGACATTTTTGGCCATGCTCAAAAAATGCTGGAGCCAAGTAATGTAGAACCAGATGCCAAATGCAAGTGATTTTGCAACGTTACATGATTTTATTTCAGTCTGTTGTCACACAAACATGAAGATTTGTTCCAATTCTCAAATCCGTTTCTCACAAACACCAGTCCATTGAGAATTGTTTCTTCATTTATGTTATTTTGATGTTTGATTAGGGTTTAGTGACTGGACAGGTTTCTTCACTCGTTGAAGTGACTTGCTGAAGCCAATCCCAAGAAACCAAATCTGTTAGTGGACACCATTCAGTATTTTGGGAATTCTTGGGTTTCTGCCAAATGCTCATTATGGTTGACAAAAAAATAAAAATCCCTTATGTAACATTTGTGTGCCTACCAGCAGGGCCAGTCTGGTCCCTCCAGAGTACCAATGTTATGATAGAGGTCCATGCCCATTGCCACTCCATTCATCTCGAGGGGCTAGGCCACTCGCTCCAAGCCTCTAGGTCTCCAGCACTCCAGACCATTCAGCGTTCCTCTTTCTCTGTCTTGCAGGGTTGGCTACTTGCTTAATGTTGATCTCCTTTTCTTGCAGGTTGAGGCCTGCTTCATGCCAGTAATGCCCCCCACTGCCCATAAGGCATGTGCTCTATCCAACTCTTAAAGGGCAGAGCGTATCCACCATGTTCTTCCCCAGCCTATGTTTGCTCACCTCCGAGTATTTAAGGCACATTACCCTCTAGGAAGGTCCTGGGCAATAGGTTCTAATACTCTAGTATCCTGCAAAGGTGTGCTGTTAGCTTGTTTGCCTGTTCTGTGCACTTACGTCTGCTTGACCTTTGCTACCTGACACTTGCCTGATCTCCATTCTGACCCTGAGCTGCCTGGCTTGACCTCAGACTGTTTATTGGATTGCGCATTCTATACCTGCCCTGACCCTGACTTGTCCCCGGCTATGGTTTTGCCTGATCTCTTGGTGCTCTGCACCAGTGTCTCATGACCCCATTCGATCAGCAGTGACTTGAATAGAGACTACAAGAGGTATCAGCCTGGCGGTTACCCTGCAGCAGTTTCCAGATTCCTGAAAAGGTGAATACCAAGGAGTCTACTTAGATTACAGTAGCCCCAAGCCAAATTTGTGACACAGCAGACCCACATGTGCTTCATTATAACCAGATGTTCCCAGACAGTGGTCAACCCATTTAATGCTGATATGGAGCCCATTGCATGTTGCTAAGGGTTTCCCAAGGATTATAGGGTAGATAAAAATAGGAAAACAGTTGCTGTTTTGCCCTCAGTGTTTAAGATGCATTTACACCACCCCGTGAGCAGATGATTGTTTGGAAGGAAGAGTTACTTCCCGACAATTGCTTGCTCGTCAGTGGAGGTGAAGAGCTGCATTTACAGTGCCTTGCAAAAGTATTCACCCCCTTGACTTTTTTCGTGTTTTGTTACATTACAGCCTTAAGTTCAATGTTTTGTTAATCTGAATTTTATGTGATGGATCAGAACACAATAGTCTAAGTTGGTGAAGTAAAATGAGAAAATCTATAAAAAAAACTATTGTTTAGAAATAGAAAAAAAAATTGGCATGTGCGTATGTATTCACCCCCTTTGTTAGGAAGCCCATAAAAAGCTCTGGTGCAACCAATTACCTTCAGAAGTCACATAATTAGTAAATGATGTCCACCTGTGTGCAATCTAAGTGTCACATGAACTGTCATTACATATACACACCTTTTTTTGAAAGGCCCCAGAGGATGCAACACCTAAGCAAGAGGCATTACTAACCAAACACTGCCATGAAGACTAAGGAACTCTCCAAACAAGTAAGGGACAATGTTGTTGAGAAGTACAAGTCAGGGTTAGGTTATAAAAAAATATCCAAATCTTTGATTATCCCCAGGAGCACCATCAAATCTATCATAACCAAATGGAAAGAACATGGCACAACAGCAAACCTGACAAGAGACGGCCGCCCACCAAAACGCACGGACCGGGCAAGGAGGGCATTAATCATAGAGGCAGTACAGAGACCTAAGGTAACCCTGGAGGAGCTGCAGAGTTCCATAGCAGAGACTGGAGTATCTGTACATAGGACGACAATAAGCCGTACGCTCCATAGAGTTGGGCTTTATGGCAGACTGGCCAGAAGAAAGCCATTACTTTCAGCAAAAAACAAAAAGGCACGTTGTGAGTTTGCGAAAAGGCATGTGGGAGACTCCCAAAATGTACTGAGGAAGGTGCTCTGGTCTGATGAGACTAAAGTTGAACTTTTCAGCCATCAAAGAAAACACTATGTCTGGTGCAAACCCAACACATCACATCACATCAACCAAAGAACACCATCGCCACAGTGAGACATGGTGGTGGCAGTATCATGCTGAGGGGATGGGAAACTGGTGAGAGTTGAGGGAAAGATGGATGGTGCTAAATACAGGGATATTCTTGAGCAGAACCTGCCCCACTCTGTGCGTGATTTGAGGCTCGGACGGAGGTTCACCTTCCAGCAGGACAATGACCCCAAACACATGGCTAAAGCAACACTTAAGTGGTTTAAGGGGGAAACATGTAAACGTGTTGGAATGGCCGAGTCACAGCCCAGATCTCAATCCAATAGAACATCTCTGGTCAGACTAAAAGATTGCTGTTCACAAACCATCCAACCTGAAGGAGCTGGAGCAGTTCTGCAAGGAGGAATGGGCAAAACTCCCAGTGGTAAGATGTGGCAACTGCTCATAGAGACTTATCCAAAGCGACTTGGAGCTGTGATTGCTGCAAAAGGTGGCTCTACAAAGTATTGACTTTAGGGGGGTGAAGAGTTATGCACATTGACTTTTTCAGTTATTTTGTCCTATTTGTTGTTTGCTTCATAATAAAAAATTAAAATTAAAATCTTCACAGTTGTGGGCATGTTCTGTAAATTAAATGATGCAAATCCTCCAACAATCCACGTTAATTCCAGGTTGTGAGGCACCGAAACATGAAAAAAGTCAAGGGGGTGAATACTTTTGCAAGGCACTGTACATGTAGTGATCACCTTTACTGCATGTGTACTAAGGATGTCTACTGCTATCGCTAGTCCTCATACAGATTCATTCTTTCTGGGAAGCAGAGTGCTCTTCACACAGTCTGAACAGTTTGTCCGTTTGAGGCGTTTTGCTCGTTCATCGGGTAATCAGCGGCACCTTTACATGGGCAGACCATTGGAAATGAGCATTCCAAAGCGGATCAGAGCTTAAGAAATGTAATCCATTTCATGCCTAGGTTGCAATGAGCTGCAAATCTCCAGCAAAATCCGTAAATAATCTGCATTTAACACATTTGCTTGGAAACTTAGAAGAAATCCCCCCCCCCCCAACGTGGCCATAGCCTTAAGGGGTTAATTCTACATGTAAAAATGTAAGTAAGTGACTGTAGATTACATTTTTGTTAAAGCAGCTTTGCGCCAGAACCTGGCTTTAATGATCTCAAGCTTTAATTTTTTGGTAGGGTTGAGTGAGCGAGATATATCGTATTTCACAGATCAGTCGCTGAAACGTGTTTGCTACATCACAAAGAGACCCTGAGGGACAGATCTCCTCGTGCCGAAGTATTGTTTAATATTTCCTCCTGTCTGCCGGGGCTCATATACTGAAAGCGATCCGGCCGCCGATCAAAGGACAATTAGATTTTCATTGTGCTTGGAGTCTGCAGATAAGCGGCTTGACGGGGAACATTACGTGTGAGGGCCGGGCTCTGGGATATCACGTTAAATGTCAGTCTTTATCTGCTCAGCTTTGTATGGTCTGGGATCAGGTTTGTAACTTTATTATTTTTCGGAATTCTTCAGTAAGCTCGTGTCTTCCCATAGTCAACATTGCGGAAATATCACTGCATTCCTGCGCTGACTGGGGAAAAAAATATGTTCTGTGGTATTGAAAACTCTGGTCTGGCCTGTAAATATATCACATACTAAAGAAAATGATGTGATTTAGGTCTCACAACCATAATTTGGGTCCGTTACGTATTTTTTTGCGTATCGTGCTTGGACCCCTTCATTTCTACAGGGTCCCAAAAATTGCAGACAGCACACGAATATTATCCGTCTGCTGTCCGCATGCGTGTGGCAGTTCTGCAAATTATAGAACATGTCCTATTGTTTTCCGGTTTTGCCTTGTGGTTTCTCAATAAGTATTTATAATCTCTTAAAGGCATAGTCCTTTAGAGGGGTTGTCCGGGTTCCTAGATGAATCCGCACAAAACCTGTTCTTCACCCAGCCAGCCCCTTTGAGTTAAAATGTTCTGATGCTCTCCCTTGCTTTGTATTGCACAGGACAAGGGCTGTTTTGATTATATTTTTACACTGCTAGGCAGTGGCTTCCACCTAGCAGTGTTCCCGGTGACGTCACTGGCACTAGTAGGCAGGCTTTAGCGCTGCCCTAGCCTGTTTTACAGGCTAGATCAGTGCTAAAGTCTGCCCATTAGTGCCGGTGATCTCACCAGGCTCACTGCTAGGTGGAAGCCTTCACCTAGCATACCCATGGTGACACCGGGTACGTCACCGGATCTGCTGAAAAAGCCCTTGACCTGCGCGATTCAGCGCAAGGCAAGGGAGAGCATCTGAGCATGAAATCCTCCGACGCTCAACTCAGAGGGGCTGCCTGGGTGAAGAGGGAGTTATGTCTGGGTACAGCTCTGAACCCGGACAACCCCTTTAACTATATACACTCCATTACACCAGTGCAAAAAGTGACCTACTTGATCCAAGGGAGATGTTATAGACCTGCAGGCCCCATGTACTCATGGTCTCTTCTCTCTTGCAGCACCAGTGCATCTCCGAGGCTCCTGCAAAGAGTCAACTTACATACTCTACTCCCTGATTCTAGGGGCTAACGCATGGGCCAGGTTTCCCTCTTCAGGCCCTGTAGCACTAATCTTACTTTTCCTAGCTGCTTCCCAAATGGACCTGGCTCTCTAACCTGCTACTTTGTGGTAGAAGGGGAACACTTATCTTCCAGTGCTCTTCATACACCCATCAGTAACTAGGTGTGGTTGGTGGCCTTGTGTCTACATTGGGCATGGTTTGCTTAGACCCAGCTGTATCTCCTGCAGTATCTGCAGCTGTCCTCTTCAGTAGCACAGCTACAGGGATGAAGAATCTCTCTCCTCCTGCTCTCTGTGGGCCATTATTGCATATGGAGTATCTTCTGGTCACTGCAGTGACCACTACTACTTTTCCCTAGCCAGGGACTTCAATTCAGGCCATCTTTAGGCCCGAGGTCCAAATCCTGACTTGGCCTTCTCTTCTTGCACGTGCCTAGCAGTACTTGGCACTAGTGTGCCATTTCTGAAGCAGATACAAGTGGGAGAGAGACTCCTTCTCCTGCCACCAAATCTCTTATCCATGTCGTGTGTAATATTGCAAATTAGCTTTGATGAAGTGAATGGCACTGAACTGTTGTGCCACATGCAACCAGCGGAGAGGTGCGGCACTGAACCAAAACAGCCATACAGCCTCTTTAACCCCTTAGGGACACAGCCTTTTTACACCTTAGGACCAGGCCATTTTTTGCAAATCTGACCAGTGTCACTTTAAGTGCTCATAACTTTAAAACGCTTTGACTTATCCAGGCCGTTCTGAGATTGTTTTTTCGTCACATATTGTACTTCATGACACTGGTGAAATGAAGTCAAAAAAATATTTTTTTTTGCACCAAAAAATACCTAATTTAACAAATTTTTGGAAAAATTTGCAAATTTCAAAGTTTCAGTTTCTCTACTTCTGTAATACATAGTAATACCCCCAAAAATTGTGATGACTTTACATTCCCCATATGTCTACTTTATGTTTGAATTGTTTTGGGAATGATATTTTATTTTTTGGGGATGTTATAAGGCTTAGAAGTTTAGAAGCAAATCTTGAAATTTTTCAGCAATTTACAAAAACGACATTTTTAGGGACCAGTTCAGGTCTGAAGTCACTTTGCGAGGCTTACATAATAGAAACCACCCAAAAATGACCCCATCTAAGAAACTACACCCCTCAAGGTATTCAAAACTGATTTTACATACGTTGTTAACCCTTTAGGTGTTGCACAAGAGTTATTGGCAAATGGGGATGAAATTTGAGAATTTCTTTTTTTTGTCAAATTTTTTATTTTAACCCATTTTTTCCACTAACAAAGCAAGGGTTAACAGCCAAACAAGACTGTATCTTTATTACCCTGACTCTGCTGTTTACAGAAACACCCCATATGTGGCCGTAAACTACTGTACGGCCACACAGCGGGGCATAGAGTGAAAGGTGCGCCGTTTGGTTTTTGGAGGGCTGATTTTTATGGACTGGTTTATTTACACCATGTCCCATTTGAAGACCCCTGATGCACCCCTAGAGTAGAAACTCCCTAAAAGTGACCCCATCTAAGAAACTACACCCCTCAAGGTATTCAAAACTGATTTTACATTCGTCGTTAACCCTTTAGGTGTTGCGCAAGAGTTATTGGCAAATGGGGATGAAATTGGAAAATTTCATTTTTTTGTCTAATTTTCCATTTTAACCCATTTTTTCCACTAACAAATCAAGGGTTAACAGCCAAACAAGACTGTATCTTTATTACCCTGACTCTGCCGTTTACAGAAACACCCAATATGTGGCCGTAAACTACTGTACGGCCACACAGCGGGGCATAGAGTGAAAGGTGCGCCGTTTGGTTTTTGGAGGGCTGATTTTTATGGACTGGTTTATTTACACCATGTCCCATTTGAAGACCCCTGATGCACCCCTAGAGTAGAAACTCCCTAAAAGTGACCCCATCTAAGAAACTACACCCCTCAAGGTATTCAAAACTGATTTTACATTCGTCGTTAACCCTTTAGGTGTTGCGCAAGAGTTATTGGCAAATGGGGATGAAATTGGAAAATTTCATTTTTTTTGCCTTATTTTCCATTTTAACCCATGTTTTCTACTAACAAAGCAAGGGTTAACAGCCAAACAAGACTGTATCTTTATTACCCTGACTCTGCCGTTTACAGAAATACCCAATATGTGGCCGTACACTACTGTACGGCCACACAGCGGGGCGTAGAGTGAAAGGTGCGCCGTTTGGTTTTTGGAGGGCTGATTTTTATGGACCGGTTTATTTACACCGTGTCCTGTTTCAACCCCCCTGATGCACCCCTGGAGTCGAAACTCCCTAAAAGTGACCCCATTTTGGAAACTACGGGATAAGGTGGCATTTTTTGGGGGAGTATTTTTAGGGTAAATATAATTTTTGGTTGCTCTATATTACATTTTTGTGAGGTAAGGTTACCAAAAATTGAAATTCTGATATTTCATCTCCATTTGCCATTAACTGTTGAGGAACACCTAAAGGGTTAATAAAGTTTGTATAATCATTTTTGAATACCTTGAGGGGTGTAGTTTCTTAGATGGGGTCAATTTTAGGGAGTTTTTACTCTAGGGGGGCATCAGGGGGGCTTCAAAAGGGATATGGTGTCAATAAAAAAGGCCATCAAAATCGGCCTTCCAGAAACCATGTCGGTCCTTTCCTTTTGCAGCCTCCCTTTTACGGATACAGCAGTTTACGACCACAAATGTGGCGTTTCTGTAAACTGCAGTATCAGGGTAATAAATTTTAACTTTTGTTTGGTTGTTAACCCTTGTTTTCTTACCGGAAAAAACGGACTGAAATGGAAAAGTGCCAAAAATAGCGGTTTTGGCACCGTTTTTTAGTTTTTTTTTTAACCGTGTTAATCTGGGTAGTTAGGTCATGGGATATTGTTATAGAGGAGATTCTTACGGACGCGGCAATATCTAATAAGTCTACTTTTTTTTACAATTATTTAGGTTTTTGACTATATTATCTTTTTTGATACAACTTTTTTTTTTGGGTATCTCTAAAGTCTAAGTGTAATTTTTTTAATTTTCTTTTAGCCAATTATCTTATGTGGGGGCTCATTTTTTGCGGGATGAGCGGACGGTTTTATTGGCACTATTTTGGGGGCTATATGACTTTTTGATCGCTTGCTATGAAACTTTTTGTTATGTAAGGTGACAAAAAAAAAATTTTTTGCACCTATTTTTTTTTTTTTTTTTTACTGTGTTAATCTGGGGGGTTGGGTCATGGGGTATTTTTATAGAGGAGATTCTTACGGACGTGGCGATACCTAATAAGTCAACTTTTTTTTTACAATAATTTAGGTTTTAGACTATATTATCCTTTTTGATACCCTAAAAAAAATTTGTATCTCTAAAGTCTAAGGGTCATTTTCAATATTTTTTTTTTATCTGATTATCTTATGTGGGGGCTCATTTTTTGCGGGATGAGATGACGGTTGTATTGGCACTAATTTGGGGGCTATATGACTTTTTGATCGCTTGCTATTAAACTTTTTATTATGTAAGGTGACAAAAAAAAACTTTTTTTGCACCTTTTTTTTTTTTCTGGACCGTGTTAATCTGGGGGGTTAGGTCATGGGGCATTTTTATAGAGGAGATTATTACAGACGCGGCAATACCTATGTCTACTTTTAATAAATTATTTTAGTTTTTTTGGGTGTCTCAAGTCTGAGAACCATTTTTTTTTTTATCCCATGTCAGTGCCTAAATTGGGATATAAATTTAGTACTCCATGGAAGTGTGATACTCCCTGAAGCAACCGTCAATGCAGAGGCCCGGATGATCGGGGCATGTGTCGCACTGAGTAGTCGTGTCCTTCCGTATCCCCCTCCTGCGACACACTCTGCACTTTTTTTGGGTTCGTCCCTTCTTTCCAGTATGGGGGACCACACCTGGAAAGTGTTGGCCAGGGACGATCCGGGCGCCTACAGTTCCCGAGGTACTCCGGCCTGCTCTTTCCCGGTCCGAAAAGATCAGGGCCTTGAGGACTGCCTCATAGAACTGGAGGAATGTCCCTGTGCTGCCAGCGCTTCGGGATAGTACAAAAGAGTTGTACATGGCAACCTGCACCAAGTAGACCGCAACTTTTTTGTACCATGCCCGGGTTTTGCGCATGGCGTTATATGGCTTGAGGACTTGATCCGAGAGATCAACTCCTCCCATATACCGATTGTAGGCGACGATACAATCGGGCTTGAGGACCGTTGCCGCGGTACCTCGCACAGGGACAGGGGTGATGCCGTTACCATGAATTGTGGACAGCATAAGGACATCCCTCTTGTCCTTATACCTGACCAGCAACAGGTTTCCAGTGGTAAGGGCACGGGTCTCACCCCTGGGGATAGGGTACCTGGAGGGGGTGGGCAGGGAGGCCGCGTTGATTTTTCCGCACGGTCCCACAAGCGGACGTGGATCTGGCGGCAAGGGACTGGAACAAGGGGATACTGGTATAAAAGTTATCCACGTACAAGTGGTAACCCTTATCCAGCAGTGGGTACATAAGGTCCCACACGAGTTTCCCGGTAACACCCAGAGTGGGGGGACATTCTGGTGGTTGAATCCGGGAATCTCGCCCCTCGTACACACGAAATTTGTAAGTGTACCCTGAGGTACTCTCACAAATTTTGTATAGCTTCACGCCATACCTCGCCCGCTTGGAAGGCACATACTGGCGGAAAATGAGTCTCCCCTTGAACGCAATGAGAGACTCATCAACCACGACCTCCCTTCCAGGTACATAGGCCTCCATGAATTTGGCCCCAAAGTGATCGATGACCGGCCGTATCTTGTACAGACGGTCATGGGCAGGATCACCTCGGGGTGGACATGCTGCATTATCGGAATAATGCAGACATTTCCTGATGGCCTCAAACCGGGAGCGTGTCATAACCGTACTGTAAAGTGGGGTCTGATATAGGACGTCCCCACTCCAGTACAGCCTGGCACTGGGTTTCTTGACCAGGCCCATATGCAGCACGAGGCCCCAAAATGTCCTCATTTCGGCTGCACTGACCGGCGTCCAGCCACCGGGCCTGGCCAAAAAGGAGCCCGGGTGTTGAGCGACGAACTGTTGGGCGTACAGATTCGTCTGCTCCACCATCAGATTTACCAGTGAGTCACTGAAAAAATGACAAAAAAAGTCATATTCAGTGTAGCCCACTGTGGAAATCTGGATTCCTGATTGGCCTACAAAATCAGGAATCACGGGCTCGTATCGCTCTGGGCTACACCAGACAAGTTCACCGGCAGGGTGCTCCGGTGGATTTAACTGGTGGGCCGGGAAACCAGTACGAGCCCCAGAGCTGCTCGTACTAGTGTGGGCCACAGGGTCCCTAACATGGCGGTCCCCTTGCTCCGCCTGGCGGCGTCTCCGCCGCCTTGGGGGCTCATCATCATCGCTAGATGATGAGGAGGATGCGGATGACAACAGGAATGTGGGGTCATCCTCATCCTCACTGGGACTCTCGGACTCGGAGGCAAGCTGGGCGTATGCCTCCTCGGCCGAGAACGTCCGGCGGGCCATAGGGGAGTGTGTGTCTGCGTGTATATGTGCGTGTGTGTAACTCTTTATTTGGTGTGCGTGTGTGAGGGGGCACGGGTGTTCACGAACTCACCCTAAAACTAACAGAAAAAAATAAATAAAACTAACTAAAAAAAGGGCAAAAAAGTGAGGAAAAAAAATTCAAAACTGCGCTGATCAACCGTCCGAAGTTGATCAGCGGTGGGGTGTGCGATGCGCTTACAGTGGCCGGACGCTAAGTGCCGGTCACAGTCAGCGAACTCAAAAAAAAAAAAAAAAAAAAAAAAAAGCACCCCAAAAAAGGTGGGGGGGGGGGCAAGTGGCAGGGGGAGGGGGGCAAGTGGCAGCACCCCTGGGGGGTCTAGGGTCACACAGCTGTGCTGTGGACCCCAGACACCCTAACTAGGGTGATGCAATAAAAAGTAAAAAAAACTAACTTTCCCTTTTTTTTCCCTGCCTATCCCAAACTTTCCCTAGCTGTCCCTATGTACCTGATGGGGTGCTGGGGCACAGATCGGGTCCTGGGGGCACAGATCAGGGGTGCTGGCAGCGATGGTGGACACAAGCAGGCAGCTCCTCTCTCCTCCGGCGCTGGAACACAAAAGGAGGAGGAGAGGGGCGCCTGCCTCTTTTGAATCTGCCGCCGCACCGCCCCCTGACCAATCAGAAAGCGATCCTGAGTGGTGATGTCACCATCACCACTCAGGATCGCTGGATGGTGATTGGTGGAGTGAAATCACACCACCATCACCATCCTGTTCCGGGTTATCGGGTCTTCAGAGACCCGAATAACCCGGAAACGCAGAAAACCGCAGGTCTGAATTGACCTGCGGTTTTTTGCGATCGCATACATGGGGGGGTCACCGGACCCCCCGACGCATTTGCCCCAAGTGCCTGCTCAATGATTTGAGCAGGCACGGGGTTCCGATCGCCGCCGACGGTGATTGAAAATGCACAGGGCGTACATGTACGCCCTGTGTCCTTAAGTACCAGGGCACAAGGGCGTACCTGTACGCCCTGTGTCCTTAAGGGGTTAATCACTTGAGGAAAAATACTGGGAAAATATGGGGTTTTCCATGCAAAAAGTGGGAACTTGGCAATGGACCACTACTGCAAATGTTTATTACGTGGTTTAGCTTAACAGAAATCACGTTTGCTCAGTGACTCATTGCCAAATCTCTGTTTTCGCAAGAGGTTGGGGAATTTGGATGTTTCTTATCATTGCCAAATAATACACTAAGATTCCAGATAAAATAACGACAAGGGGCTAATTTGAGGAATTGGTGGATTTGTTCTGGAAGTAAACAGAACAATAGACTGGACTTGGAATTAGGTCCATGTTCATGCATGGTCCACGGTCATGGAGCTGGTCATTTTGAGTTGAGGGCAGGGTTTGACTGGCCCACCAGAGTACCAATGGATCCTCCATTGGGCCAAACTCTGACAAAATGTATCCCTAATAAAACAGGGCCCTTAACATCCTATATACACAGAGGGTGGGCCCTCAGAATAATTTCTTCTGGTGAGCCCAAGGGACTTCAGTCCGACGCTGGGAGAGGGAATGTCCCATTTCGATTCACACAGTCCACTTTATGTTCTGGATAAAAGTCCCATGTCCTTATGATCATGAACACGTACAGTACACAGTGATTTCAGTGGAATAATGAAACAAGAATTGTGAATGTTAAGATTTCACTATGTACTGTAGCTCTCACCCACAATTGCCCCTTTCCCAGCATGAAGTCCTAGCACAGGTCCTAGTTAAAAAAAAAACTTGGCTGCTTTTGGCTGTTTCCACAGTTTCTGTGTCTTATCACAGCTCAGTCCCATATACTTCAAATGGATACCAGACACAATACGTGGACAGACCTGGCACTGTTTTTGGACAAAAGCAACCAATGTTTTTGTAATCCAGCACAACCATGTTTGATCATGTATTATAATGGCATCTTCAAGGTTCAAAATTCTGTGGATGCTAAAAGCTGCCCTACATATGGTCATCTAATATGTTAATGCTTGAAAGTAGGTATAAATTGCTGAATGCTGATCATGTAATTTGTAGATTCTGAAAACTATGGGACATTTATGACCCCACTACAATTGGACTTATGCATTTGATGTGTATCAGCCGACCCTACCGATTCTGGCAGGACTGGCTGACCATCTAACATGAATTGTAGCCTCCCAACAGCAGATTTTTGGTTTCCATAGGCCCGATCCTTTTGTTTTCAGGAAGAATAACCTTCCCTAGAGATGTCTGGCAGAAACTTTGTCCACTAGGGTTGGTCAGATGGATAGCTGCTTTGCTTGACCAGCCTACCACAATGTGTAAAAAACATTTCACTACTTTACTGCAGAACTTTTGGAAGTTGAATCTGCTTGACATTGACAAATAGGTGTAGCTCAAGACCTCAAGACCTTGTTTTATAAATCCCAAGAATGTAAAGTATACAGTGTGACTATATGATAATGACCCTGTGTTCTCAAATACGTTCTTCCGTATTAACGTATTTCTTCTATCTTCTTCAAAGTTCAGTCACCCCATTTATTTCCAGAGATGGAGAATGCAGCAAAGGAGGAATTTTTAAACATTTATACAAAGTGTTTTCATATCTATTCGACCCTTAAATCTATACTTGAAGTTCTGTACAGCAGCAGGTGGTGGAGAGTGAAAGTTTCCTTATCGGACAATCTTTTTCAGATACACTATTTATACTTCTTCATCTATCCGTGACCTGAAACCAGTTTACTCTCTGTCAATTCTCGCTCTAGGGCCTTCCTTGTTTTAAGGAAATGTATGTGGTAAATAATTGAATTAGTTGTAATGGAAGAACAAGTCTGAAGACACTTTGACCATCGATAAATGTTGACGGGTGAAAGTCCTTTATGTTAAGTTGGCCTTTATGGTGGACCATCCTAAGCCGGAGGGCATCTGCTCATAAAATGTTAAGGAAACATACATATACCGGTAATCTAAACTTCCTTGCTCTATCTTCATAGTATGGACTACATAATGCACTGTTAGCGTCTTGTAGACAGGTTGACATCTAAGAAGGCAATGCAAGGTTCTTGTAACTGTAATGGGTCATCTCGTTTGGCATTCATAAATGCAACATAAACCCTTGAACTGCAGTATTATTTTATTAGCCATGTTACATATGACATCCATATAGAGAATGGAGAGAAATGGGAAACAGGTGGGATTTGGGAGCCAGATGTAGAGACAGTGGGGTCATGCTCCTTGCTAGGGTAATAAATATCTTGGCCAGAGAAGTGGATCAGTTAAGACAACAAGTAGAGCAAGAAATTGTCTGAGTTCCTTTCATAAGGAATCATTTCCAGATAGATTTATAAGATGTCTTGGAAAGGAATTTGGGGTTATATTGGAGTGCATCAGTGAATGGATGCTGGGAGTAGCTATTGGAGGTGTGCATTGGGCTATTAGCGATGCTGGGGGCCTCTTCTACAGGTGTTATGAGATTTTTTAGAGTTTTTGTTGTGACGCCAGTTGCATTTCAGCAACGAGGAACTAAGTTCCCCTATGTAGAAGGTGATGGTGGAACCCAGGTGTAGGACTGCCAGAGTGGTATGAGGGTTGCCTATAGTGTCCCTTTGTCCCTTTGGGTGCGGAGCTTGTCACGGTGCTCCTACCTGGATATCCAGAACCCCAAGCGTGGTCGTCCGAAGCAGTGATAAAAGGTTTAACAGTTGAAGGATTTGGTAGAAGAAGTGGAGTCCAGACTTTTATTAACGTTGAACACAGCTTTACTTGGCATAAACTTTCATCAGAGAACAGTATTCCAAACTTTATCTTGGTTATCAGCAGATTTAGGCTTAACTTCTGGCAGGCAAACACATTCAGCTCTGCTACATCTGTACTCTCCCAGCTCTGCTATGTTGGCTGGATTAAATATAAACTTTTCCTTTCTCTTCTGCTGTACTTAACTTTCTGTAGTCTGACTCTGTCTGTATCTGTATCTTTCTCTTTATCCAGGGAATCTTTCCTCCTGGCTCAGAAGCTTTTTACTTCTCCTCTTTGGCCTAGCCAAGCAGACAGTGCTCTGCTGGCTGGCACACAGCTATCCCCTTACAGGGGGGTAAGCTGAACACAACCTCTCCCCAATATGGGGTAGGTTAGACTGACTTCTGCAGGCTCGTCCAGGAGGGACGAGGGCCTTCTGCTTCCCCAACAGGGGGTAAGCTACTCTGCCTCTCACTAACATTGGACTCCTCCCTCTCTAGAGAGGGCTGGAATGGCTAGAAGGTTCCACTCCAGGGAAACTAGCTCTGCCACTGTTGCTGCCATCTGCTGGTGAACCAGGCACATAACACTTTAACAGTCATTTGCAAGGAAATATATATACACATTATGAAGGACATGATATTAGATGTACAAAATGGCACAGGATGCACCATTAAAGATAGTGGGGGCCATACAAAGGTGGTAATGCCGCTCTGGGGCGCTACAGGTGCAGAGGCTGCCATCTGTCAATGTGTGAGCAGGTAGTATTTCCATGTAGCTACACAGTGGGCCTCCAGGATGGATTTTACTGGTGGGTCCATGGTACCCTAGTCCGACATTGGTGTGCCCTGTACAGTGCCAGTCATAATGTGTACCATACAGTGCTGGATCCAGAGTGCTTCATACAGGGCCAGCCACAGGATGTCCCATGCAATATCTGCCAAGCTTCCTGTTGCCAAGAAGAATGCTCCACTATGTACCCTTTTTTTTAGTAAAGCTCCACTTTGCCAGACAGAGTGGCCCCCTTGGCAGCAGCAATTTACCCTAAAAGGCAGAACAGCAGCACATTGCTTCTTTGCTATTGTTTTTCTGCATGTCACAGGAAATCATCATTTTCCTTGGATAATCAGATTTACATTGCAATATCTACAAGACCAAATATCTAGAAATCTGATTATTGGCCAATGAAGGCCAAGATGCAATGAGGTGACCTCTAACCCAGGCTTTTGAGAAAAGCCAATAACAGAGGAATTCTTTGCATTTAATAAAGATGATGTCAGTCCTAACTTGTGCCTCTGAGTCAGTGATCGCAGGTGATGCTTACAGAAAATCACCATCATTTGGAGCTTTGATAAATCCTTAGATTAGCTGCGGCAATCAGACAGATATCCAGATACTTCCCCCAATGTCACCCCATGTTCCAGCTGAAGCTATTATGTGTCTGCCCTGTCATCCATGATTATCCTGTATACTGACACTGGAGCGAACTGAGATTTAGGGAACATGAGAATTCAAGCATGTGGGCTGCATTTAAGATGTATCAAAAATATTTTAAAAAGAAAATGGGTTTAAAGCCGCATTCCCACTGCCTGGCCATTCTCTCCCCTAACATCTGCCCTCTGGTGAGATTCAGGAGGCCTCCATATACATTCATGGTCGTCCAGTCCGCCTAATGTGTAAGGCTAGCCTAGACATGAATGGCACATTAACAGGGTGGGCCACCACCTATCAAGACACCTATCAAGACACCAAGGGTCCATGACCCATTTATTTTTATTCAAAGTGACTCTCATTGTTCAGTTTTACCAGTCTAATCAATCTTAAGGAGATGTCCTTGCACGTGGCTGTTTCCATTAAAGTTTATGGGAGTTACAGAAATAGCAGAGCCAGTATAGTAACTGGTATAGACTTCAATGGAAGCCAGTCAAGAAACTCAAGTGCTCCTGAAAGGCAGAGGTTGACCATTTTTAAGGCATTAATTATGCACAAGATACTTCAGATGGGAACACCCCTTTAATAGGTTTATAGGAACTTGTTGAAAATAAAAGTGTCTCACTTCCTGGTACCTGGTGCCACCACACCAACCCAATAGCAAGATGAGAAGGTCCAATATGGGAATATTTAATTGCTTCTTCTCAATTTTAAAAAGAAGAGGCTAGATCCTTGGGCCTAGTTGATCTTTGATCTATCCACTGATTTGTATTTTTTAGTTTTGGTGCTTGTAGAGGGGAGGTCCTATGGAAGTTAACCCCACCCATGAGGAAGGGAGCTCAAAATCAACCCATGATGTGCACAGTTTGGGGCTAAGTACTGTAAATATTTCCATTTGTACATTATGTCTGTTTCGAAGAAAAGAACAGCTTAGTCTAATTGACCTGCGACCATCTAGTGCATCAAGTGGAAAGAATCTTCAGTTGTGTTTTTAAAGCAGTTTACTATGTATGCAATCATCATTCTGCTGGAGGACAAAATATATAGAACAATGCCATGCAATACATATTTACAGCAAAGAGAAGATCTAGAGATAATACTAGAACCCCTCTGAACATAAAAACTCAGCCAGAGAGGTTGATCCGTCCTTGAGGTCTCAGACAATACAATGACTTCCCTGTAATATTCATCGATCTAATTGTGATGCCCAATACGTGCATTTGTAATCACTCTTCAGTATTGGCTATGGACACATTCTCACTAGTTTCCATAGCTCCTATAGACTGTAATAGAGACCCACCATAAATTTGGGGATATCGATGTGGGGCATTGGGTCCATTAGAGGCTGCTGTGTGTATGACATGGTTGAGTTACTAGATCACAGCCCTACTTAAGAGAAAACCTCTTTAAGAATTCACTTATATACAGTATTTTTAGGGGTTTCTGGAACATCATCCATTGACTAGTGTTGGGATGAAATAGTTCACACGGGTCAAAATCTTTGCTGTTAAGACTATTACTTTCCATCATGGCACCTTCAATCCGTTCCCATTGTCCAACTTTTTTGCCTGAAATGCCTGTGGAGACTGATGTGGGGCTAGAACAAAGCGTAGGGTCCCATTTTGTTAAGATGCTGTCCATCCTGAGTACACGCCCCTGACTAAAGAGTTGTGTAGTGTTAGAATCATTTTTGCATGAACTTCTGATGGAACTAATCCATAAAATCAGGGCCCATAGCATGCTGGGTTATTTGCTATGTTTCTTCCTATTTCATCATGGTTGTGCTCTACTTTCATAATTTTAATCTCCAGTTTTAGAACCAGTTTTTCAGTCCATACAGTGCACATTAGAGACAGCAGCTTTACTGCTTTGTCCTTAGAGACATGGGCTACATCGTGCCCCAATAAAAGCTCGAAACAGATAACTACTCACTGGAGTCTCCTTATCTGCAGGAACATCTAGGCCAGCTTTTATTGTATATTAAAATACAGGCCAGTGAGCATGACACGGTCTTAAGGCGCCCTTGTGGACTGGAGACAAGTGAATTTTTGTGTACTATACATAATACCTTGAGTATACAGAATATCACCTGATTTCCCACACTGCTGCTTCCACGCTCTAATTTAAGGACATGGAGTGATACATTTGATGCACTGCTTCTAGTTTAAGCCCAGCAAAGACTTTCTGTGCTCCGGAATCATGTACAGTAACCATGTGCAGCTGTATTTTTTCTCATGGGGCTTCTTTTTGTGTAACTTGGTCACTTAGACAGCCCACCTCTTTCTCCAACCTCTCAGAGGGTCTACCTGTTTCTTCAAGTTTACCTAGTTATCAACTTTGTTTGGTCAATTGCTATGCAGTTGTTTTATATCGAAATCCAGGTTTAGTTATCATCTAATCTTTTCTGGTTGATTAGGGTAGAGCACAGATTGTTGAGTCTATTTATACCCAGGTCTCACTTCAGTTTGTGTGTCAGGTATAGTGCATTCTGGAATTTTTAGTTCCACGGAGTCTAGTGTGTTCAAGGTGTTTGGAATTTGTAGCTGTGCTATTGTAGTGTCTCGGCTGGTAAGAATTCAGATAAGGTTAGTTCAGTACATGGAGGCTGTTCGACAACATAGTCCCAAAAGGTTCATATACCTTCTTTCCAAATTAGTTCTCCTCCAAAATGCAGAAAACTTTCTCTCTAGTGCCACCTATAGGTTTTCTTCTCTCCACAGAAGAGCTAATTGCATGCTTTTCCTACACCAACTGGATCTCCACAAGCAAGAGTGTCTTCTCTTTTGGAGGTACACTGGGGTACAATTTAGGACTAAAGCACTGTACCGTGGAGCTGTAGAAGTTGTATATATGGTACAGTTGTGTGCATGGGCCCAGTGGTGTACACAGAAGAGAAGGAGATCCATAATAAGCCCCTATGATGATGCCTGGTTTTGCTACACAGGACAGAAGGGCCTTGCATTTCTTTCTCATCCATACTCTTTTCATGACCCATGGGTCAATTTCTCACCACTTGTTTGCTGACAGTGTATCTTGAGCCTTAGAGAGGAATCCTGCACAAGTTCTCACCACCTAATAGCAAAAATAATAACATCAACTGGGGCTGGGCTCCTTCACACCAAGGGTCTCATAACAGTAGTATGATCTGCTGTATGCATGTATTCCCTTGCACCATTGTCTTGGAATCTAAAGGATGGGTCAGGACTCACTGCACTTGGCCCACCTGTTCATCTATCGCATGATACTCAACTGTGCCCTCTAGTTCAACTTTCA
This sequence comes from Bufo gargarizans, assembly GCF_014858855.1. Lineage (NCBI taxonomy): Eukaryota > Metazoa > Chordata > Amphibia > Anura > Bufonidae > Bufo > Bufo gargarizans. The sequence goes on from NC_058080.1 coordinate 49,213,463, forward strand.
TAGAGCTCACACATTTAAAGTCAACAGGACTCCTTTAATGTATCCATAGCAATGTATATATATACACTAGGTGACGTTATGGGCAGTGTCATGACTGCTCCCAGTGGTTGTCACTAGTGTTGATCGTGAATATTCAAATCGCTAATTTTAATCGCGAATATCACCACTTCGAGAATTCGCGAAGATGTAGAATATAGTGCTATATATTCATAATCTCGAATATTCTAGATTTTTTTTTCATCAGTGACCTCCCTTCTTGCTTGTGGGCCAATGAGAAGGCTGCAATGTCTTTGTCAGAGCTTTGCAACATCCTTAGCAACCAATAGGAAAGTTGCCTATCCCTTACTATATAAGAACCTCCCCAGCAGTAGTATTTTGCAGATCTGAGAGAGAGAGCAGTGACATTGCTGTGCTCTGTGCTTTGCTGTGTGATTACATTAGATAGTTAGTTAGCTTATATATATAATACAGATAGTTAGTGGGAGATTGTCAGGGTAGGTTAGATAGTGATATAGTGTAGCTGTTCCAGTGCAGGGTGTTAGGTAGTGTGATAGGAATTACTGTTTCTCTGCTGTCCATACATACATGCTACAGACATAGTGCTTTGATTTCACAAGTTCGCAACAATAGTGCACCAATCAGTAATATGCAGTCAGACCTGCTAAAATGTGAAGTTGCATGTATTACGCAAAAATATGCGCATCATTAATTGCCGATTTGCACAATCGTGATACATTGGAGCACTCTATCTGCATATAAAGCTATTGTAATGTTCTGCCGTGCCAACCATTTTCTCCAGGAAACTTCTATCAGCTTGAAAAATTTAGCAAAAGTGACCCACGCCTGTATTGTGCGCGCATTACGCGAATATTACATTGCAGATTTTCGCAATCAAGAAAATAATTGTGAATACGAATATCACCCCTACAGCTCATCACTAGTTGTCACCCAGTAAAATCAGCTGAACAAAATATTGAAGGACTTCTCGTGAGTAAAAGAAATGCCCGAGAGCTGAAAGTGACCGGAACAGTTCACCTTATCCATGTTTTTGATGGGGAGATTTATATTCACTTTGGAGAAGTCAAGAAATGTGTTCAAGGAGAAGGAGGGGGAGGTTTAATCCAGCGCTGACATATTTTTTGGCTCAGGGTTTTATTTGAGACACCCATTTTCCAGCCTTGTCAAAATGACCAATGGCTGTGGTGGCCTGACCCCTCGTCATGGAGACAATTGTCTTCTGCTATCTGTAAAGAACTATTTCCCTCGGAGCGGTCACAATTCATTTATTTTATGATGGAACGTCTTTGGTTCTGCTCGGATTTTGAGGTGATTTATGATGTAGTAGTTTTGGATACTGTCCCAAGATATGTGTATAATGCTTCTGATAGCCTTGGAAGAGTGAAGTGTCTATATGTAAAGCGAAGGAGATGTCAGTAGCCTGAGAAGAGATCTGGGTATCGTTCTATTCACATCGCGAGAGCACGTACTCCATATTTTTATGTAGAGAACTGGCTAACTTTCAGATTTGAGCATTTTTTTGCTGCATGATATAGCATAAAATAGCTGGAGGCCTCAGTAAAATGGTATGTGAGTAAAGTCTGGGATTAAAGGCTCTGCGCGTTCGCGATTTTTGCTACAACCCGGCCAAAAATGAATTGTAGTAAATATCCGCCAAATATGGCATCCAGTGGAGTACAGTAGGACCCCATAGGCTTGTATGGATGACTTAAAGCCCACCCACCAGCAGGATCAACTCTGTTAAATCTGGCATACTGCATGGTAGGGTTGATCCTGCCAATTAAAATGATACCCGTCTTGTAAAAATTGGTTGTTGCGTTCCTGAAAAAGAAAGGCTTTAATTCTGTGTACTTATGAGGGCTTCTATGCACTGAGGGGTGTGGCCAGCATTAAAAAGCGGGGCCCGCCCCTCAGTGCACTGAAGACCTAATTTGCATAAGGAATAAAATGTCTTTTATCTTGGGAACGTCACATTCGATTTTCACAAGACAGGTGTCATTTTAATCAGCGGGATCAACCTTACCAGACTGTGTGTGCCTGCTTTAATAAGGTTGATCCTCCTGACGGGTGCTCCTTAATACAGCTCTGTACAACGTGGTGGTTGTATGAGCACTGTAACGACTGCTTTGATTGGGGGGTCAGACCTATGGAAAACTGCAGCTGATTGGTCAGATTTATGAAAACGATAAGAAAAGCAGCCTTTGTGGCCTATAGCAACCAATGACAGGGCTGCTTTCATTTTACCAACACAGAACACAAAATGGAAGCCTTGCTGTGATTGGTTGCTATGGGCAACAAACAGGCAGTTTTATAAATCTCTCTTAAAATTGTTTTCGTTGCCCATAGCAACCATTTAGAGCACAGCTTTCATTTTTCAAGATAAATGAAAGCTCTCGCTTTATTTTATGGCTATATTATGGCTATATATACCCCCACCCATTTTGGCCTAGGACAGCCCCCATTTGCAGAGACTGTCTCAGAAAATTAGGGTCAGTCCCTGGCAATATGGTGGTGCGTGGCGACCCTATGAGTCGCCATACCGCCATAATACAGTGCATGATGTAGCACGCCATGACTTTTTTCATGCAGAGGTTATAGTGTAGGGCCACCGAATTCTGTGGGCGCTCTTAGTCTCTGTTCACACACATCTGTGATATCCGTATAGTATATACACCAGCTCTTAATATACATGCTGCATGTATCCATAGGGTTCTAATAGCCAAATGGAGGCCAAAACAGTGTCCAGAATATTCAGCCTCCGCCTGGGCCGTTTACATCAGCATAGTTGCCCACTGTCCCGAATTTAGCGGGACTGTCCCTGGAAAATTTGTGCTGTCCTGGGGCGAAAATGGGTGGGTTAACTCAAAGGTGGGTTCGGGGTGTTCCCAGGGGCGGGGCCTAGATGCCCACGATTTTACCGACTGAAATGTTGGTAGGTATGCATCAGTATACGGTAAGAAAAACCCTACGGAATAGCGCCGTAGAGGGCGCTATTCCATAGAAAGATAGAACCCTATGGGGGGCGTCCATTTCACATATACGGCATGCCATATGCTTAAAATGGAGGCCATAAAATGTGATATGTATGGGTCACGTTCACATAGACAGAAGTCAAATTATACCGCGCCATGGCAAAACTCTGAGTCACAAAATGTCATTCTGCATTACGAAATTACGGAGAAAAATTATGGGGGAAATTTATCCAAACTGGTGTAGAGGAAAACTGGCTTAGTTGCCCATAGCAACCAATCAGATTCCACCTTTCATTTTCCGAAGAAGATCTGAAAAAAAGTAGAATCTGATTGGTTGCTATGGGCAACTAAGCCATTTTAACTTCACATCAGTTTTGATAAATCTCCCCCTATGTTCTGTGATACTGAATACGATTTTGTGACACGGAGTGCAATTACTTTTCTATTTTTGTGAAACAAATTTTTATTTTGTGGCTCGTAAAATGTCACTACAAAATGTAGCGTCCCTAGGGTTGCCACCCGGCCGGTGACTCCCCGGGCCAAGCCGGTGTTTTAGTGCCCCTGCTAGTGCCGGTATTTTTCTTTCTACTGGAAATAATAATTGCCGATATTCCTAAATGAAATGTTAGTAATGAGTGCTTCCTTTGTGGAGCGCTCATTAGTACAGCCTTTAACTACCCCCCCCCCCCCTTGTGTTAAAAACAAAAACAAAACCTCACCTCATCCATGATGGCGACGGGGTCAGGACCTGCACTCCAGCGTGATGACGTTTCACAGCATTGACTGGAAGCAGCAGGACCTGCAAAACATCATCAGGTTGGGGCGCAGGTCCTGTCCTGAGCTTCCAATGAGCAGAGTGTTCACGAGGCGCCATCGAATGGATAAGGTGAGTTTTTTTTGCATAAGCAGAGAAGGGGGCATTATTAATATTGGGGGGCATTAATGGGTCATTAGCAATTCCGGGGGGCACTAATGGGGGCAGTACTATTGCTGGGGGGAGCTAATGGGGGCATTATTAATTCTGGGGGCACTAATTGTGGCATTAATATTACAGGGGGCACTAATGGGGGCATTATTAAATCTGGGGGGCGCTAATGTGGGCATTAATATTACTGGGGGGCACTAATGGGGCGCTATTAATTCTGGGGGGCACTAATGGGGGCATTAGTATTACTGGGGAACACCAATGGATGGCATTATCAATTCTGGGGGGCACTAATAGAGGCAATTAACATTACTGTGGGGCACTAATGTGGATCCTAGTATTAACAATGCCCCATTATGACATAATGACTTAACACCCCATGTTAAGCCATGCCCCCACAGCCCCACCCCCTTTGGGTGTGTCTTAGCTTGGCTGGTATTTTTTGTTGGAAAAGGTGGCAACCCTAATCGGGCCCCATAGCTATGGCCACATTTCATTGAACTTTTTTGCTTTCGTTGATTCTGTCAACTTCTAAAAAGGAGAAAGGATGTAGTAACTCCTGGCCTCTAACGTTGAGTGACACAGAAGCATTCCTTCCCCTCACGTGCTTTGTACCCATAACATTGCCTGTAGTATATCTTCACCTGTCATGGTCAGGTGGAAACCATCTGTGTGTCAGAGGTGTCCAAGTAGAGAAGTCATTCTTAAAAGGAATGCAATGTCAAGGGTGAAGCGCTGAGGAAGAATGCAAACCTATGCATCATTGCCACAATACCGTGTGATCGATTCTTGACTGGAAACCTCAAAACCATACCAGTCAACCTTCCCAGAATGTCCAGCAGGCTCTTAAACGTAGTGGTGACCTCCCGGAAAAATTGTCATTTCAACCAAGTACTACATACTGACCAAATACTCTCCTGATTCCTGCAGTCCTTCTCACTTTGAGTAACTCCACAGACAAAATCATGATGCTGTGTGAGGAAGAGCCCTGGAGTAAAGAGGACTACAGGACTGAGAAAGGGCCAGTATCTGCAGAGGCTGGTCTGGGGCCTGTATTTATTTAGGGAGTCTGGTCTGGGGTCTGTATTTATTTAGGGAGTCTGGTCTGGGGTCTGTATTTATTTAGGGAGTCTGGTCTGGGGTCTGTACTTGACTTGGATTTGTAGTTGTTTGGGGGTCTGGACTAGGGACTGTATTTTTAGGGGATCTGTATTTATTTAGGAGGTCTAGTCTGGGGTCTGTATTTGTAGATGTACCGTTGATTACCCGATGAACAAGTGAACACAAAAATCCTCATTTCCCAACAGCAGATTGTGCTGTGTAAAGGGACCTTTAGGGTCTTGTCTGGAGTTTGTAGTTGTTAGAGGATCTGGTCTGCGATCTGTATTACTTTTGAAGGTCTTGTCTAGAGTCTATATTACTTTAGGAGGTCTGGCCCAGGGTTTGTATTTATTTATGGAATGTTAGGTCTGGTCTGGGGTCTTTATTTCTTTAGGGTTCTTATCTGGAGTCTGTATTTGTTTAGCGGTCTGATCTGGGGTCTTTCTTTAGATGCCTGAACTACGGTCCTTGCTTGTTTAGTGGGGTCTTGGTTTAGGTCTGTATTTGTTTAAAAGTCTGGTGTATGTACTGTATTTGTTGAGGGAGTTTGGCGTGAGGTCTCTGTTTCGGGTGGTCTGGATTAGGGTCTGTACTGATTTAGGGGATTAGGGTCTGGGATCTGTATTTGTTTAGACGTCTGATCTACAGTCTTTTTTTTTCTATTTTTTTTTTTTTTTTGCTGGAGTCTTTATGCATTTAGGGGTCTTGTCTGGGGTCTGTATGTATTACTGGGTGTGATGGGAGGTGTCGTATTCACTAATTATGATTCAGTTGCCTTCGGTTGAGTACGTGTTCTATCTAAATGAGTGGGGCATAGGTTAGGCTACTTTCACACTCGCATTTGGTGCAGATCCGTCATGGATCTGTACAAACGCATCCGTTCAGATAATACAACCGCGTGCATCCGTTCAGAACGGGTCCGTTTGTATTATCTGTAACATAGCCAAAATTGATCCGTCTTGAACACCATTGAAAGTCAATGGGGAACGGATCCGTTTTCTATTCTGCCTCCAAAGCGGAAGGGAGGCGGAACGGAGGTAAACTGATGCATTCTGAGCGGATCCTTTTCCATTCAGAATGCATTAGGGCAAAAATGATCCGTTTTGGACCGCTTGTGAGAGCCCTGAACGGATCTCAGAAACGGAAACCAAAACGCAAGTGTGAAAGTAGCCTGACATATTTCTATGTCTCTTATATTTTTTGGACATTCAGGAATCTAGAAAAGAGAGAGCCATGTCGGCCATGTTGTATTGTCTCACAGGTTTCCCATAAACAGATATATCTAAAAAACAACTCAAAAACATACCTGCTTACAGTCCAGAGTGAACTGGGCCACGAAATGGCGGGACGTATGCAAAGCCCAGCCCCTAGGTGGTGGTTTTATGAGTTTGGTGCATTATGGTCGGCTCCATGGAGCAGCTGAATTTTACTTTTCACACGTGGGAATGTTCTTTAGAAGGTATCTGTCACCACTTCTGAGGTAGTGACAGACATGGAGGCATCTACACTATACTAGGTGCCGCGCTCGTGAGGAAGGAGTCCAGTGGTGAGTCCTCAATATTCATGAGCTGCGGGCTAACCCCGTCCCCTCCTCTGACCGACCTCATTCTCCCTATCCACAGGGTAGAGAGGTAGGGGGAGGCCACCACTGATGAATACAAACTGTAGAGGTCATCACACATCAGCGCGCCCTCACAAAGGGCATGATAAAGGTAGTGACAGATTCCCTATAGGACACATCCAAACGTCTTCCATTCCTCCTGAGGTTAAGACGCCCTGACAAGTCAACTCTCAGGACTCGGCAAGGACTTGTTACGTTTTCTCAAGGTGACATGTTCACACTGTTGGCGGCGAGCGGTCGGAACAAGTTGTGCTCACGTCTACCTGGTTTCTATTATGTTGGGTGAGGAGACGAGAGGCCGGGGCACATGTGCTGGATTATCACTACACACGCCGGGGATTTCTTCCCAGGAAAGCGGTAATTTAATCCGGCTGTAGATGATCCAGACAGACAGCGCCTCTCACATCCGTATTTATGAAGTCTTGGGAAACCCTCCAGCTGTGATCATGTGGAGAACAACCTGAAGGTCTTATATATAGTGTTGAGCGAATCGAACCTGACAAAGTGGAATTCGATCCGAATTTTAGGAAAAATTTACTGTATTACCATAAGACGCATTTCCCCCCCCCCCCCCCACCCCCAAAAGAGGGGGAAAAATGCCCCTGCATCTTATGGGGCGAATACTAATCAAGCGCTTCCATTATGGAAGCGCTATTAGTACCGATGGACCGGAAAGTAATGGAAGCACTATACTCACCTCTTCCTGGTCCTCAGCGCTCTGCTGTGAAGGCTGCGCACAAGAAGAAACAGAATTGCGTTCTCCGAAAACAGCGCCACGCCTATCTGCAGGTTGTGTGCGGTACTGCAGCTCAACCCCATTTACTTCAATGAGTTGCAAAATTAGACACTGCCCCTGGACAAGGATGGAAGAAAGCAGTCATGATTTTCAACCCCTTAGGCCTCGTTCACACTTCAGTGTTTGGTCAGTGATTTCCATCAGTGATTTGTGAGCCAAAACCAGGTGCAACTCTAAACACAGAACAGGAGCAGATCTTTCCCTTCTACCTCATGTCTGTAGAGGCTCCACTTCTGGTTTTGGCTCACAAATCACTGATGGAAATCACTGACCAAACACTGAAGTGTGAACGAGGCCTTAAAGGGGACGCCATGGTCTATAGAGAACAAAAAGGGTTAAAAAATTAAGGGACTCTCCCTATGTTTAGGGCTCCAAAGATAGGGGAAGATGGGCAAAACCATTGCAAACTGGATACACTGTAGCAAACCTTCAGCTGTGAAACACACAGTATTAGATCATGGCGTGTTTATAGCCTCCGAATGGAAGTTTTCATCCACTGACAGCAAGCAGTGGAAAGTGGTAATTGGCATTTACACCCGGAGGCTAAAATTCTATGTAAAGCTAGTGCTTCAGACAGCTGAGGGTCTGTTACAGTTGTATTCAGTCTAATCAGGAGCCTAGACTCCAGCGTGATACTTTTACCTGCACTGATACATTGTAGCAAACTATCAAGACGGGAGAGGTTTGTGCTGACTGTGAGAAGTATTATACCTGTAAAGTATTTCAGCCTCCTGAATGTGTTCATATGCTGACAGCAAGCAGAGATCCTGAACATGAGGAATTTCAAGACAGAGCTAATGGAAAGAACTTGCAGAACTGTTCATTAGACAATCATTACGTTCTACTGGCATAAAAATGGAAAGCCCCTTTAATTTCCAGGCAGATCCCACCCTAGTAAATGCTATAAGATTATATTTGCTGGGGGTCCGACCATCAAATTTAGGGAATTTAAGGGACTGAGGTCCCCTAAGTTGTAGAACATTGCTCGTGACTCACTGCTGTGCAAGGAACTGCATCACAGATGTACATATGTGAGGCCTGTGGGGGTCTGAGGCCGTCGGACCCCCAGCAACCGAGTTTAAGCAGCAGAGATGAATGGATTCTAATGGATTGTGCCAAAGGACATCCTCAGCTCTGCTGCTTCAAACAAAGTGAGCTCTTCTAACAATTCATCTCGGCAGTATCTACATATGGTATGTTCACTTTGTCAGATATAGTGGAGCTGGGTTTGTCATGTGGTATAACTCATGGTGACTTTGTGTTAAGTGGAATTTTACATGGGACTGCAGTCATATATATATATATATACATAGCCTGAGTTTCTGCACAGCTGCTGGCCAGGGCGCTGCAGAGCTGGCGATCTCAGCACATGGCGGGGGTCACAGGGCAGGCAGCAGTGTGGTGAGATACAAGATGGAGATGACAGGGGCTAAGAGGGGGACATCTAAGCGCAGTCTCACAGTCTTTGTAGTGCAGAAGGTAAATTAGGAGCAGCTGCGTCAGTCTTCAGATCCTTCATATCGAACTCTCAGCAGAAGCTTTTACTGTGTGTTCTCCAAGTCCCTACCTCTTATCTCACTACAGTCCTATAACCAGTCCATACCAGGAACCAGGATCGTCCCAATACATAAGGATCAAGGGGGTCTGTCCAACGTGGAGCACCAAATTGCATTTTGCAAGCACAGTATCCTGTACTGATCCTGATTTACATCCTGCATTATACTCCAGAGCTGCACTCACTATTCTGCTGGTGCAGTCACTGTGTACATACATTACATTACTTATCCTGTACTGATCCTGAGTTACATCCTGTATTATACTGCAGAGCTGCACTCACTATTCTGCTGGTGGAGTCACTGTGTACATACATTACATTACTTATCCTGTACTGATCCTGAGTTATATCCTGTATTATACTCCAGAGCTGCACTCACTATTCTGCTGGTGGAGTCACTGTGTACATACATACATTACTTATCCTGTACTGATCCTGAGTTATATCCTGTATTATACTCCAGAGCTGTACTCACTATTCTGCTGGTGGAGTCACTGTGTACATACATACATTACTTATCCTGTACTAATCCTGAGTTACATCCTGTATTATACTCCAGAGCTGCACTCACTATTCTGCTGGTGGAGTCACCGTGTACATACATTACATTACTTATCCTATACTGATCCTGAGTTACATCCTGTATTATACTCCAGAGCTGTACTCACTGTTCTGCTGGTGCAGTCACTGTGTACATACATACATTACTTATCCTGTACTGATCCTGAGTTATATCCTGTATTATACTCCAGAGCTGCACTCACTATTCTGCTGGTGCAGTCACTGTGTACATACATTACATTACTTATCCTATACTGATCCTGAGTTACATCCTGTATTATACTCCAGAGCTGTACTCACTGTTCTGCTGGTGCAGTCACTGTGTACATACATACATTACTTATCCTGTACTGATCCTGAGTTATATCCTGTATTATACTCCAGAGCTGCACTCACTATTCTACTGGTGAAGTCACTGTGTACATACATTACATTACTTATCCTGTACTGATTCTGAGTTACATCCTGTATTATACTCCAGAGCTGCACTCACTATTCTGCTGGTGGAGTCACTGTGTACATACATTACATTACTTATCCTGTACTGATCCTGAGTTACATCCTGTATTATACCCCAGAGCTGCACTCACTATTCTGCTGGTGGAGTCACTGTGTACATACATTACATTACTTATCCTGTACTGATTCTGAGTTACATCCTGTATTATACTCCAGAGCTGCACTCACTATTCTGCTGGTGGAGTCACTGTGTACATACATTACATTACTTATCCTGTACTGATCCTGAGTTACATCCTGTATTATACTCCAGAGCTGTACTCACTGTTCTGCTGGTGCACTCACTGTGTACATACATTACATTACTTATCCTGTACTGATCCTGAGTTATATCCTGTATTATACTCCAGAGCTGCACTCACTATTCTAATGGTGGAGTCACTGTGTACATACATTACATTACTTATCCTGTACTGTTTCTGAGTTACATCCTGTATTATACTCCAGAGCTGCACTCACTATTCTGCTGGTGGAGTCACTGTGTACATACATTACATTACTTATCCTGTACTGATCCTGAGCTCACCCAGAGCTGCACTCACTATTCTGCTGGTGCAGTCACTGTGTACATACATTACATTACTTATCCTGTACTGATCCTGAGTTACATCTTGTATTATACTCCAGAGCTGCACTCACTATTCTGCTGGTGCAGTCACTGTGTACACACATTACATTACTTACCCTGTACTGATCCTGAGTTACATCCTGTATTATACTCCAGAGCTGTATTCACTGTTCTGCTGGTGCACTCACTGTGTACATACATTACATTACTTATCCTGTACTGATCCTGAGTTATATCCTGTATTATACTCCAGAGCTGCACTCACTATTCTACTGGTGGAGTCACTGTGTACATACATTACATTACTTATCCTGTACTGTTTCTGAGTTACATCCTGTATTATACTCCAGAGCTGCACTCACTATTCTGCTGGTGGAGTCACTGTGTACATACATTACATTACTTATCCTGTACTGATCCTGAGCTCACCCAGAGCTGCACTCACTATTCTGCTGGTGCAGTCACTGTGTACATACATTACATTACTTATCCTGTACTGATCCTGAGTTACATCTTGTATTATACTCCAGAGCTGCACTCACTATTCTGCTGGTGCAGTCACTGTGTACATACATTACATTACTTATCCTGTACTGATCCTGAGTTACATCCTGTATTATACGCCAGAGCTGCACTCACTATTCTGCTGGTGGGGTCACTGTGTACATACATTACATTACTTATCCTGTACTGATCCTGAGTTACTTCCTGTATTATACTCCAGAGCTGCACTCACTATTCTGCTGGTGAAGTCACTGTGTACATACATTACATTACATATCCTGTACTGATCCTGAGTTACATCCTGTAATATACTCCAGAGCTGTACTCACTTTTCTGCTGGTAGAGTCACTGTGTACATACATTACATTTCTTATCCTGTACTGATCCTGAGTTATATCCTGTATTATACTCCAGAGCTGCACTCACTATTCTGCTGGTGCAGTCACTGTGTACATACATTACATTTCTTATCCTGTACTGATCCTGAGTTACATCCTGTATTATACTCCAGAGCTGCACTCACTATTCTGCTGGTGCAGTCACTGTGTACATACATTACATTACTTATCCTGTACTGATCCTGAGTTACATCCTGTATTATACCCCAGAGCTGTACTCACTATTCTGCTGGTGCAGTCACCGTTTACATACATTACATTACATATCCTGTACTGATCCTGAGTTACATCCTGTAATATACTCCAGAGCTGTACTCACTTTTTTGCTGGTAGAGTCACTGTGTACATACATTACATTTCTTATCCTGTACTGATCCTGAGTTACATCCTGTATTATACTCCAGAGCTGCACTCACTATTCTGCTGGTGCAGTCACCGTTTACATACATTATATTACTTATCCTGTACTGATCCTGAGATACATCCTGTATTATACTCCAGAGCTGCACTCACTATTCTGCTGGTGCAGTCACTGTGTACATACATTACATTTCTTATCCTGTACTGATCCTGAGTTACATCCTGTATTATACTCCAGAGCTGCACTCACTATTCTGCTGGTGGAGTCACTGTGTACTTACATTACATTACTTATCCTGTACTGATCCTGAGTTACATCCTGTATTATACTCCAGAGCTGCACTCACTATTCTGCTGGTGCAGTCACCGTTTACATACATTATATTACTTATCCTGTACTGATCCTGAGATACATCCTGTATTATACTCCAGAGCTGCACTCACTATTCTGCTGGTGGAGTCACTGTGTACTTACATTACATTACTTATCCTGTACTGATTCTGAGATACATCCTGTATTATACTTCAGAGCTGCACTCACTATTCTGCTGGTGCAGTCACTGTGTACATACATTACATTTCTTATCCTGTACTGATCCTGAGTTACATCCTGTATTATACTCCAGAGCTGCACTCACTATTCTGCTGGTGGAGTCACTGTGTACTTACATTACATTACTTATCCTGTACTGATTCTGAGATACATCCTGTATTATACTTCAGAGCTGCACTCACTATTCTGCTGGTGCAGTCACTGTGTACATACATTACATTACTTATCCTGTACTGATCCTGAGTTGCATCCTGTATTATACTTCAGAGCTGCACTCACTATTCTGCTGGTGCAGTCACTGTGTACATACATTACATCACTTATCCTGTACTGATCCTGAGATACATCCTGTATTATACTCCAGAGCTGCACCCACTGTCACCAGATCAAGTCTGGTTCAGAGTGATACTGAACAAGCAGGGCATGCTGGGAGATTTCTGCCCTGAAATGTGCAGGTAAACTGTAAAAAAGTGTCTGGACAGGGATAGAAGAGTCCCAGCGTGGCATCAGACAAGTGGAGGTGATTGCAGAATAGTCAACCCTCTGTAAATGGTCCGCCTGGGTGGGTTATTTTGGGGGCATCAGTGGCACGGTCAGGATATATGTGACTTGCATTATTTGGGACCTACAGAACTCCATGTAGCAGTATAGGGGATATTTGTGGCGGACACTGTACGGTACATATGTAGCAGACACTTCTAAAAAACCGTAGTGGCTTATCCCCCCCCAATAACGCCCTCTGATCTGTCTTGGTCACTATAAGGTATTCTTTGCTCAGATTTCACACCTGGTCGCCCCTCCCCCGCTCTCTATACATTAATGTGTGATTTGTCACGGGTACGTGTGGGGTTCATTGGTATGGCCCATGACCGATGCTTCCAATGTGTACACTGCGGAGGTCGGCTGAGGACAGCAGGGGGTCACCTCCACTAGGGGAGAGATGAGAAGTAAAAGCGGCAGGATGAAAGGATGATGTATGGAAAGAGAATGGAGGAGTGTGGATCCTTTCCAGATGTTAGGACCTGAAGGGCCTGACTCTTCCTCTTATCTGTACAACTGTTTTTGCCGTTATCTTGGTCACTCAGCCTTCTTCACATTCATTTACATTCCATTCCTACTCCTTCCGTACTGCTGGCATCGACATGTGTCAGTCTTTACTGTATTTCTGGAATTTTATTCATGAGCCAAAGAGCTTGAGCTGCTATAGATCCTGTCAATGTACAGAGACTGGGCGATAACCATCAAAGACAATACAACCTCCTCCTTGAACAACGCACTTTTTTAAAAAATGTTCTTCCCACATCACGTTACATTTATGTGGAGTTTCACTTTGAAGACAAGCTGTTTTTTTGTTGCTGTTTTCAAAATCTCTGCTTCCTAACAGTGAAAGAAAACTGGCTCTTATTGGGCCCCCCCCCCACACACATTTAAGAAACAACCCCCCACCAAATCATTTGAGGCCCGAGCAGCCTTGACCCGTTCACCAGGCCGTGTTCACATAAAATTACATATCAGATGTGATTGACACCATTAAACCCAATAAATGGCCCCTAAAAGTAAAAAAAAAAATAAATGGGACTGGAAAGTAGCTCCGCCTCCCGGACTCCTTAGAATTAAGATCTAACCGCAGGAGAGTGTCATGTGACGGCATCTCTGATCATCTGAATGGCTCCGAGGCTTCCCAGAGAGAGGTCTCCTTCCCACCACTATGAAGACCCTAAGTTGATCAGAAAGTGTCTTCCTTCTTGGATCACCAGCGATCGGCTGTAATCCACGGGGAAACCTGGCAGGAAGTGTTCACTTTTCCTGAGCTGCCCCCACTGGAGAAATGAAGCATTACACGCTGTCCATTCACATTTTGGTGCAGAAGACAAAAGCTACTCGAATCCTGGTGGTTTAAAGCCGTGACCACCTCAAGGAAGGACAAACCTTTTTCTTTGTCATATCTCTTTTCTCTTGCCACACAGCGCCGAGACGGCGAATATTCTTCTTTTTATTTTTTCAAGTGTCTCCTCCGTAGAAAACGACTAAATGACTTATTGACATGAAGCATTGTCCGTTTTGCTTTTAGGAGTAATTGCCTGGTATCAGAGCTGCCCTCGCGCCTGATGACTACATCATTCACTGCCGGAGAACGACGTCAGGCCTTAATTAGCTTTTCATTCACTGGCGGAGCCCAGAAAACCTGTTCTTTCCTGTTCATCTTCTCATATAATTGGGGGGGGGGGGACCATAAGAAACCATGAAGGATTCTGGGTAACGACCTTGACCAATGACTCTGAAGGTCAGACCTTCTGCATCATGTCTGGGGCCTCTGGTTACATTGACGCCCAATTATGTCAAGGCTGGAGATGTTATCTGGTCAGATTCGTCATTCCATCGGCCAAGGGTGAAAAGGGAAAATACGATCATTTTCTTCAAATTTTTGTCCATTTCCCCTATAATTGGTTATTCTTAGGGCTCATGCACACAAACGTATTTTCTTTCCGTGTCCGTTCAGTTTTTTTGCGGATCGTATGCGGAACCATTCATTTCAATGGGTCCGAAAAAAAACTGGAAAGTTACTCCGTTTGCGTATGTCCGTATTTCTGTTCCGCAAAAAAATAGAACATATCCTATTATTGTCCACATTATGGACAAGGATAGGACTGTTCTATTAGGGGCCAGCTGTTCCGTTACGCAAAATACGGAATGCACACGGACGTCATCCATTTTTATTGCGGACCGCAAAATACATACGGTTGTGTGCATGAGCCCTTACACTGCTAATAACCTCTTGTCCCTGGGATACGACCTGTATGTTACCGCCTCGTCTTCTCCCCTTGCCAGAGAGAAGCAGCAATCTTTCCAATATGGAAGCCAATCAGAGAAAGCCAAGCTGCAGTATAAAGCATAAAGGAGGGCTTTATCTGCCCCCTTACTAGCACAGAGCATTAGGAGATACCCACTACCTATCATGAGCTCCCATTTCTTGGAAAATTTACCAAAGGTGTGTTTGTATAGATCTCAAGGCTTCGACATCTTCGGGGCATTTTACAAATTTCCGGCTAAAAATTGGTTTTTATTAAGAATGTTCAACCATTTTTGAGATACAAGGGTTAATAATAATCAGTCTTTTTGCAGAGCATCAATTCTCAGTCCCTTCAGCTGAAGGCTCATGTGTAGCTCTTATCTCTGATTTCCTGACCACTCATTTAAGCCATAGTCTTATCAGTTGGATAAAAGTTTAGATATAATGAGTGGTTGTGAGGTCAGGAGATCAGAGACAAGGCCCCCGATGAGCCGTCAACGGACGGGACTTAGAATTGATACTCTGCAAACAGACCGATTTTTTTTAAGCCTTGTATCTCCAAAACGGCTGAACATTTTTAATAAAGACAAAATGAAAAAAAGTATTTTTTAGCCCGAAATGTCCATATACTTTAAGAACACTGTAGGTATGCTATTATGCTCCAGTCACATTCAAAGCTGCATTCAAAACTGGTTGCCTGTTAGTTCTCGGGCTGTTCAGCTCACTCCTGCCTCCTGCTGGTGCTGTGTGTATATAGAGCAGAGGGTGAGAACTGAAAGACAGTGTGTCAACTAAGCTGCTAGGGGTGCAGCTCTGGATGTAACTGGAGTATAAGACATCATGTAATCCAGTATAGGTACACAAGTGATATTCGCACAGCTCTTCAGTATCGGCGGCACGTAGACAGTGTCCTCTAGGCAAGCAGAATCACGGCCACCGTGTGTTAATATCCGAATCGCAAATTACCTGGCGCTCAGCGCAGGCTACCCCCCCCCCCCCATAGGGGTCTATGTAATATGAGATCTGTGCCTCGTGTGAAATGTCGCTGTATACGCCTCACACTCCTCGTAATAACATTGTCAGGTCAGAGGTTACTCCGCGCAGAGGAAACCAGATCTCAGCGGATAAAAAGGACAAAATAACTAAAATGCTGGATTTTGGTGCGAAATAATCATAATGACGGTTTTATAAACAGTTATAGAAAAATGATTTAAAAAATATAAAATAAATAGGACAAAAAAAATATTTAGAAGCTTTTTTTTAATGTTTCTTTTTTTATATATTTTTTTCAACTTATTTTTTTTTACTATTTTCATTATATTTTTTATTAATGATTTGTACCAAGGATATTAATGCACAAAAAATAAAAATTGCCAAGGAAAATGGGGGAAGAATCAAGTCCCTGCAATCTGATTGCCGGTGTGGTGCTCATCACTCATTACATTGGCGCTAATTTTTATCTTCTACATCTTTCTAAGGGCCCTTTCGCACGAGCTGATGATTGGAAGAGTGAGCGCTCATCAAAACCGTCGTTTTTTTTCCGGGATATGGGGAATGAATGATCACAGTTACGATCATTCATCCCCTAAATCAGTAGTCGTCGGCCTGTGTGAGGACTCCAGCATAACGTAAACCGGACGGATCCGTTTTGCAGCCCATAGACTTCTATGATGACGGAATGAATAACGGAATGCCTCTAGTCTAAAGGCATTCCGTCGTGGAATTGCGTTATGGTCCGTGGTAACGGAAGACATAACGCAATTTAGTAAATAATACAACACGGACCCGTGGCACACTACGCCAACATGGCGGCGTAGTGTACGGCTGCGCCCTGACCGCCCGGCGGCCACTTTGTGCTGCTCCACTTCGGCTATACAATGATCTCGGATCGCAGTGCAGCGGTGCTAGCATAGAAATGAACGGGGTCGCAGTGTGAGTCACGCGGAAACCCCATTCATTTCTATGCTAGCACCGCTTGCGCTGCAATCCTTGGGCATGACCAAGATCACTACGCAAACAAACCCTGCTAGAAGCCATGCATGAATTGCTAGCACTTTGCAGTGAAGGACCAGATGGGTGTTACCAGTTAGGGGGTGTGGCCTGCACAGTAATGACCCTGTGGTCCGCCAAAAAAATATAACATGTCCTATTCCTGTCCGCGCTTTGCGGGCAAGAATAAGCCGTTATACTAAAGGCTGTCCGTGCCGTCCCGCAAAATTGCGGAGCGCGCACGGACGCCATCCATGTTTTGCGGATCCGTGGTTTGCGGACCGCAAAACACACAGCGGTCGTGTGCATGAGGCCATAGATAGATCATAAATAGATAGATAGGATATAGATATTAGATAGATAGATGATAGATAGTGTTAAATAATATTTCATATAATTGGTATTTAAATGTGTAAAAAAAAAAATTAAAGTGTAGGAGGGCACTAAAATCTGAAGACAACAATACTATATAGTTAAGTGAAAAAAATTAAATAATTTTATTCTAAAAATATATTTAAAAAAAACAATTAAAATTACACACATTTGCAATTATGTAGACGATTTTTTGCTGTAAATATAGTGTAATCTATCCTTATCTGCACGGGGTGTTTGCTCTGCAGATCTGTAATAAGTATACGTGAAATCCTACACTGTATAGGGTTCCTAGACATGCAAATCATCCGTCCCAATTACCACATGATACAAATAGATAGGGATTTTGCCCGTGTGCAGCTATGGCACAAATCACTGCAGAAAATGCACCAAAATGATACACAACTGACAATACTAGCTGATTCCTCAGGCCGATGTTAGAAGCTGAGAACTTTGCCAATATCTACCAGTCAGGAACATATCGGAGCCTCTCATGCACCACGTCACGGTGTCTCAGCACGCATGGGGTCCTACCACTAAACTGCCCGTGGTGTGTGAACAGGGTCTGAACAATGCTAGAAACCAACTCACATCCAGACTCTCACAGGCCTCCATAGTGGTATCACCAATGCACTGCGAGGTAGGATAAAGCTGTGAGCCGCACCCACAACAGACCATGTGACACAGAAGCCGCACCCACAACAGACCATGTGACACAGAAGCCGCACCCACAACAGACCATGTGACACAGAAGCCGCACTCACAACAGACCATGTGACACAGAAGCCGCACCCACAACAGACCATGTGACACAGAAGCCGCACCCACAACAGACCATGTGACACAGAAGCTATAAATATATGAACTATTTATATGAATAGCTGCATACGGGCAAAATCCCTATCTATTTGTATGATGTGGTAATTGGGACGGATGATTTGCATGTCTAGGAACCCTATACAGTGTAGGATTTCACGTATACTTATTACAGATCTGCAGAGCAAAGACCCCCGAGCGCTAGTTTTGAAATCTGGACGGAGCAAACACCCCGTGCAGATAAGGATAGATTACACTATATTTACAGCAAATATATCGTGTACATAATTGCAAATGTGTGTAATTTTAAGTGTGTTTTTTTTATATGTTTTTAGAATAAAATTATTTGTATTTTTTTCACTTAACTATATAGTATTGTTGTCTTCAGATTTGAGTGCCCTCCTACATTTTAATATTTTTTTACACATTTATATGCTAGGACTTAGGGTGTTGTCCTGGGAGTGAGCGCCTATCCGTGAAATACCTGTCGGTGAGCCACTGGTTTGCTACATAATTGGTATTTGATGTAAAGGATGTATTTACAGCACACACTGACACCATCTATAGTGATGCACAAGGGCGATGGGAGGTCTCTATGGAGACGTCAAGACCTATATTTGAAGTCTCCATATATGACAATGTATAAGCCCATACATTAGTAAGACACGCCGGTATCTATGGTATAAATGACTGACAGAGACAGACAAGGGGGTCGTCTTCTTACTCTCACTCTGTTGGGGGTTGTTGTTGCTGAAGAAGATGAAGACACATGGAGTCTTGGAAGAGAAGTTCCTACCCTTCAGCAATGATACTTTAAGGACATTCATATTCACTCATGGACAATAGACTAAGACTTTTCCTAAACTATTTTTTGTATAACTCTTGAATCCTGGTGAATGAGTCCTCCGGGTGTTCCGTACTCCAAATAAGCAGACACTGGATTTGGAGAGGATTACCAAACCAAGTTGATATTTGTCATACATATTTATTTATATTACATTTGGACTATATTACAGATAGATAGATAGATAGATAGATAGATAGATAGATTAGATAGATGGGATAGATAATAGATAGATAGAGGATGATGATATAGATGATAGAAGATAGTATAGATAGATAGAGAAGTAGATCGAATGATATAGATATAGA